>NW_010198242.1:74414-81620 GCF_000695765.1 Mesitornis unicolor
CCAGATACAGATTTCCATTACCTCATCAATACCCACAGCATGAAGTAATCAGAAACAAAACATGAGCAAAATCTCTAAGATTTTTATGTTCTTAAAAAAAAAAAAGACAGCCATACCAATGTTTAGGTTTATATCAGCAACCGTACTAAGTAAAATAAAAAATGAGCAGGGGTATACATGAAGTATGTTGGTTTTGGGTGAGGTTTTTTTGTTCCAGAATAATTCTGAATTACAACCATTTTAGGACTGGGACAATTTCTACTTGAATGGTCTCAAATAGTGAGGACCTAACTTTAGAAAGATCTGACTGTTTCAAAACTCGTGTTATTATAATAAATTGAAAAGGATATAGTTTATACATTTGAACCACCCATACTGCAGATAAGCCATTTACCAAGTCTGGTACTGGTCTCCATCCCAGCTTTCTGGCTACATCTGCTCCAAAGACAGAGCCACAATTCTCGCACATGCCAGAAATATCTAAATCCAAGTTACTCAGATCAACACTGAGGCAAAAATACAATGATGCTTCAGCTCAGACTCTGCAAGTATATTTAGACCTCAGAGGAACTCAAGAGTATGCATTGCCCATACGTCAGCCCTTGAAAATAGAATTGTATTGCCACATGGACTTAAAGACAGTTAACTATACACCAAAGCAAGTGATGAAATGCTATGAAAGCTCACAGTACTTTTTTAAATGTCACGTATAGGAGATCTTTTTACTGCTTTTTGACTATTGCCATCATATGCCTACCACTTGAATATGCTTTGTAACACCACCTTGACCAATAGCTATGGTGAGAGCAGTCCTGCCAAGGCACGAGACGCCATTCTCTGTCATTGTCAATGGCTCATTCGTGTGAGCAGGCTGCTCCCAGGCCATTTGCAGACCAATTCTGCCACTATGCACACACCCCAGATCTCACTGTGCACAGAATACTGACACATTATAAGAAATGCCCTATCAGCTAAAGGTGAGCACAGGCCACGGCCATTAGCACTTCTAAAGCATTTCTCCTGTCTAAGAAAATGTTATATTAAAAAAAAATGCTAACATTAAAGTCTCAGAGGATTTTCTTCCTGGTTTAGGATCAGAGAGGGAGATACACAGACCAGCAAGTAGGGGGAAGGGGCACTACCACTATTCTGTTTTGTGTCTTTAAAAATCATTTCTTCTTTAATGTAAAAATTAAGTTTTCCTTTGTCCTTTAAGGTCGACATGGTAGGAGAGAAGATTAAGCCTAAAAAGAAAGAGAAGAGCCTATTTACATGGTATTAAAGATGTATGTTTGCCTTCTATAACAATAACCTAAGCAAACACAGGGGAAAAAATGCTTAATTCATAACATTTAATCTAATAATGGGATAATAAATGAATACCATATGCTGTGCAATGCTATGTTTGAAATTTACAGTCAATTCTCAATGTTGAGAAGGATTTGAAAACTTCTTCAGAACAAAGCATTCAAAGCACAAGGCACAGTGCCACTTTCCAAGGGTTTCTATAGCTTTATATCATCAACTATTTCTTCATATACATAGCCCTAAAAATAGTATTGTCTCTGTTGATAGTTCAGCTTGGCCTTCCATCCGAACCACTCTTGCCAAGATTAGGTTAAAATCTAGTGCTTCATTAGCTACACAGCAGCCTTGGCAAGGACCAGCTGAGAGCAGCAGTGCTTCACATCGTCACCGTCTGTCCCAAACTAGGACTCAGTGTAAGAAATAGCCAAACAAGGCAGCCACAAAAACATAGCTCCTGCAGCCATCTAGGTTCTGCACAGCAACAGATGAGCCCCTGTCTTCAGCCACATCGTTTTATCCATTTTCCTTTCCCAAACAATGTCTCTCTTTTTTTAGTCCACATTGTGTCTTTCTCCTTGAATGGGCCTAACTCTATTAGCTAAGCCATTGCTCATTTTTCCTACTTTGGTTCCAGCATCTGTTTTCTGTATACATCTTATTAGCTTTCCATTGTAGGAAACATGAGAGGAGAAAACCGCCCAGGGAGACAGGGAGAAAACAGGTTAGAAGAGCAAACTGTAAACTTGTGAGAGGCAGGAGTGAAATCCAGAGATCTCCCTGGACAGGTTTCCCTGGTATCCTCTGACCAGATTATCAACACTGATTGCTGATAATCTACACTTCCACAGCTAGCAGTTTCCCCTTTCAGACCTGTGTGCCGTGCTGATAGTGTGATTGATCTCAGATTTGTTTCAGTGAGGCAAGCATCCTTGGCTTAAGCAGTTTGACCCAGGCTGGCTTGCTACAACAGAAACAGCTGAGTGCCAAAATCTACGGCTAATGTCCCTTTCAGCAAATGCAGTAGCAGCATTCACACACTGAGAGCAATTTTTCTCCCAGCTTGTGTACTGGGTTTGGATCTTCTACATCCCACGTGCTACATCCTACAGCCACAAAGGGCTATATCTCATTTCACCCTTCCCTGTTATGTCTTGTCTTGGCTTCTCCTTTCTCCAGACCTTCCCTCGCTATCGCTGTAACATTTAGACAGCTCTTGTACCTGCAAACACAACATAGCCTAATACGCAGGACCACTACACATACACTGCTGCCTCTTCCCCATGCATTGCTCTTCTCATACCTTTCAGTCCAAAGCTCCCTGGGGCAGAAAAATCTCAAGTGCTCCTGAAAGCACCCTAAGATACTGCTCCCTACAATGAGATAATTTAACTGAAGTGAATGGAACTGCATCAGCATGTTACCAGACTGAAACAATAACACACTGAACCTTAAGAACTACAAACACGAAGTGAGAAGTGATAAAGTATTTGCCCTAGACACCTGGGTACGCACTACCCGAAAAGCTTTGTACTAGTGCTGAACTTTCTACTGCCTTGCTGCTTTACTTTTTTTTCCCCTACGTGCTCACTACACCAAGTCTTCCCTGTCCACTCCCGAACAACCATCAGACTGCACAATTAGCAGCATACTGGAGCTGGTATGTTCTCCTCTATTCTCCAAAATACAGGCAATATTTATCTCCAACTTGGAGAAGTGACAAGGTTCTGCACCTACCTGTAAGGACAGAGAGCAAAGACAAAGGAAGGGCTGCAGTCTGAATCTAACCTCACCAAGGAGGTCATGTTCCTCCCAACACTGGCATTTAAAGCCATGCAGAGAGGAAGAAATGGCCTCAGCAGCAAGCCAAAATGAAGGCATTTAAAAGAAAGAAAATAATAGCCACTCTTCATAAGGCCTCAATGTTTCTCTCTTTATGCAAGTTCATTATACAACAGAGCAGGTTGAGTTTAAATGAGAATTAGGCTGCAGCTTTTTAGTATGCTTCAGGTAAAGTGGGTGAGCACACACAAAGGGCACCTGATAACATTATTTGCACATGCACTATTCTGTAACTGTTTCCATAGGCACAAAGGACTGCCAGGCTGCCACAAGACTTCATGCTAATTGCTTAGTTGTGTGTGTGTTATGAAATGTAAATTAGGACTCCCTCAAAAACCTGGAAAACTGCACTTATCTAAATCTCACAGGATTAAGGGGGCAGGCGTTCAAATAATACTTCTCACCAAGAAATGTGAAACTAGGTTCTGCAAAGATGTTCTGCACAAAAGGAGGAACAGAGATCTGTTAGTGTATGTGACAGTTGTTTAGCTGCACAGCAGCTCCAAATCAAATTTGCAAGCAGATGAAACATCTGGAGAGGAAAGCCTCAGATGGTGAGAGCCATCACAGTTATGATAATATCCAGTGTTTCTTTACCAAGTGTGATATGAAATTAAGTAGTTAATATACATGTTGATTAAAATAGTTGACATAATTATCAAATATTGCATGACTCCTGTGATTGAGTAGTAGACCATGGGGAAGAGTAAGGACAGCAAGGGCTGGCCTGCAACTTCTATTTTAATTCCCCCTTCCAAAAGAAAGCATCTCCTGCCACTAAGTTCTTCTGAATAATGAAATATAATAACGATACTAATTCCTTACATGCATTTGTGCCAAAAAATATAAAATAAAAATATATTACATGAGCAAGCACAGCCCATAAATATTTTCACTGCTTCATTATTTAGGACCAACCAAGCGTTTTATGAATTGTAGTTATTTATGATGTTTTATACACTCCCTGTTTGTTTATGGCCAAAAGGTTCACCTACTTCCTCACTGTGGCTCTCCATCATGTAACAGAAAGACAGGTCGACTTCCAACTATGTCGCAAGGGTCTTATTCTTGTATCCTTGCAGGCCCTCTATCCTGCAAACACTTAGCCATGTGTTTAATTTTATGTATACAAGTAGTCTCACTGAACTAATTCAGGAAATTTTAGCCTTATTTAAATTGCCACACATTTTACCATTGACTCCAGTTGGACCCAGATTTCATCTAATGGGACTATTTACATCTGAAAAGCTGAACCCATGTCCAAGCATTTGTAAAACTGAAGTCTTAGCAGCAAAGCTGAGGCATACACTGCCATTTTATCTCTTACTGGCATATAAAGCCTACAAAATTATTTGCTTTTATCTTGACCTTAACTAAGTTAGGACACAATAAACAAATCATCACTAAAGCAGATTATTAAGTTATATTTTTCCTCCTTTTTGGATATTACTTAGCAGGCTATTCATCCTCTCCAATCTGCTCATTTTTTCCATCCCAATAAGCATGAAACAGTTAATGCATAATCATCTAGGCACAAACACTGACTATGCTTAGCTGTAGAGTTCACTTACTCATTTGTACTTCAATTAAAAAAAATTCAGGCAGGTACAAGAGACATACAGCAAAAACAGATTAGTAAACTGCAGTTTTATTTCTTTAATTACAACAGCAGCAATATACAACCAATATAAATTGAATTCAATTAAATCAAGGTTTAGCCAGTTCCTGAAGCAATAGATGAAATATAATCCCTGCACTTGCTTCTTCATTTAGTTCTATTTAGCATGGATAGTGTAAGGTGACCCAAGTACCCAACTTCTAACCTTCAGCAGAAAAAAAAACCAAAAACAAACTCAAAAATTGCACAGTCAACAGAGATCCTTTGCTGCAGAGAGTAAAACCACAGACATTACTGCACTGCTGAAACCGAGAACAAAGAAAGAAACAGACTCTGAATATAAAACACAACTTGCTTTTTCTGATTACCACATTGCTTACTATATTTATGAGCTCAGAAATTCCTGAGGGAATAATTTGATACTAATTCAATCACTCTGTTGGAAGATTCACTGATTGCAGGGTCCATCCCTTCACTCCCTCCATGACCTGCATTGCTGGTACAGTCATAAGATAGCACTGCAAGTATAGAAAAGATGAAAATACATGTCTGTTATTCAATGTGCAATCAAATATGCATATTAAATACATCTGTTATGAATAGGGTTATGTTAACATTCTGTTATGTTCTGTTATGAACAGGGATCTTTTGCATTTTACAATACAAAATACAGCATGATAAGCAGTCTTCCTTGAGCAGATTATCCTACAACTGTGCTCACTTACTCTTGGTAAAGGATTAACTGGTACAATTTCAGGTTCACGCTAAGAATTATCTCAGTATCTGCTCTTCCTTAACAGGACTGTGCCCTGCTACCTTACACATTTTATACAGTATTTCAGTCCACAAAAAATGAGGATGGAAAACAAATACTGTCTACTCATTAGTATCTTTTCAGGCACAAATAGCAACATATGAAGTACAACATTGTCCATTTTCATACTCTACACACAGATGTTTCCCCGCGATTTCTTATCTTGAAAGAGGTATGCAAAACAAAGTGCTCTCAGTGCCCCTGTTCAAGCAAGAACATTCAGCCATCATTCCCACTGTGCTACAGAAAGAACAGAAGTCTCAACACCCTTGTCCACAATAAGATCCAGTACAATTACTACTTTTAAGCAGAATTGTTTAAATTTCAATAACTGATTTTAATCCCACCCATCACTGAAAATTCTCATCAACATCATTTAGGTTTTTCCTTAAATATTTAGGGGAAAAATGAGGTATGGGCATTAGTAAAACTCTCTTTATTCTGGAGTCCTGTAATCTTTTCCGTACTTACATTTACCTGTGTCTTAGTTCTTTATTTTCATGCTAGAGTTATTTTACTTATTCAGAAAACAGTACCGTAATGTTATGATTCAGTAGTAACAAACTGAGTTTTAAGCCCTTTCACTGTAACATAAGTACATACACTTTTTCACATCATTAACAATTAGCATAGTGTGAACATAAACTGAAACTCCTTGCCTGTAATACGCTACAATAGAGGAAGCCTCAACAAAACCTACAAATTTCAGTCTGCAAGATGTTCAGAACAAGCCAAGCAGAGAGCCAAGTTGGTGGATTTAAATATCACACACAGCATGTGATTACTGGAAACCGTGTATGGCGGTACCTTGCTTCAAGCTACTGCACCAGAGCCTTTCAAGATACGCATATCATACTCATCACCATGGTACCAGCAGACCTGAACAATGAAATTTTCCTGCTTAGGAAAGACGCCTTTTCCAACTCTAAATCCAAGGAGCACAGAGATCTAGAGCAGCATGAAGGGCAGCAAGCCACCTCTTTTCCAATAAAACTAGCCGATTTCCATACACATCAAGTCAACAGCTCAAAATCACAGTAGGTTGAGTACTTATCAGTGTCAGATAGACAAAACACTACAGGTATTCCAATACAGTTGGTATTTTTATCACTTGTCAGAAGATTGAAATACAAAATATTAATACTTATTATTATTACAAGCTAGCAGATTAGGTATGCGGCATGTAACCAGGTGAAAGCCAATATTCCTTAAGGCCTTTCTTCTTTGTAGGATCCTTTCCTCACCTCACCTAGCCCCTAAACAAGGTGGCCTTTAACTATATTTGGAAAGGACTGCAGAAATTGACTGACACTGGAACATACAGAAAAAAAATTAAAGAGATTACTGTCCCCTAGAGGAGAAGAGTTTCAAAACTGCTGAATTTCTCACAACTTTACTGTATCTTAGCAAATCAGTTTTGTTTGCTTATAAACATCAACTTTTTTTTATTCATATCCTTACATTATTTTCTTAGTCAAGTGCTAAAGCAGGCTCTAAATTCCAGCTAGCTTCCTGCTTCCTTCAATCCTTCCTCTGTTTTAACCCTGTATCAGCCAGGCATGATGCTCCAAGGACCTAAATCCATCACAAATCTGGGTAATTCACAGAATCACAGAACGTTAGGGAT
>NW_010198243.1:0-4170 GCF_000695765.1 Mesitornis unicolor
CTCCATCACCTTCCCTGGCACCGGGGTCAGATCAACAGGTTTGTAGTTCCTCGGGTCTTCCTTCTGGCCCTTCTTGTAGATGGGCGTCACATTTGCAAGCCAAGGTATGGGCAAAGTTGGTTGGTAATGGACAATAAGCCTGGATTTCATTTTGTGATTTTTTTTTTTATTTGGACACATGACCACTGTGGCAGCTTAAAAGAAATGGAGAAAACAGAACATAAATGCCTGTCTATTTGCATGTTATTAACTCATGAAGTAAAAAGGGTTATAATGTTGTTTCACTGATGTTTTGGGCTATGTCACATCACCTCACAGGGGATGACTTAAGAGTAGGTACACAGTTACTTTGCAGTCAAACATTTGTGTCTAGTGCCATTTACTGTGCCACAGTCTTGTATGTCAAGCTCCAACTCCAGAATGATCTGGCTTAACTTTTGTGTTGTATCTGCCAGACCCCTGAGGATGTCTCAGAGACTGTAAACCATTTCAAATGACACTCAGTCCTTACTTCCATTCAGTTGACTGAGCTGAGTCCTTACCAGCAACTGCAGAAGCACAACTGGCAAGCAGTAACTTAATGCACCAAACCATATTCCCTTCACAGAACACTGGAGAAACCTGTTTCATTTATATGAATCTCTCATTATTTTCAGTACTTCTGCTTTGTTAAGTAACAGATTTTTTTTTTTTCTGAATGGGAACAAAATACTGCAAATAAAGCTTAATTATTTAGCACCCTCAGAATGTCCATACATGTTGATAATTTTTGCAGCTTCTAAGTGTATTCTATTATTTTCAAGTAAGCTCCTTGGATACTTCATCTATTTTTAAATTTCTCTAATACATTGCCTCCAAAGAAAATATGACCTCATTGTGCTCTACACTAAACCACAGCATGCAGGAAGTTGGATTTGATGATAATCATATAAAATTAGGCATATTGCGTCAGAACTGAGATACACTTATTGCACTATTCTACCTCTGACAGGGACCAACAGTGGATATCTGGAAGGTGGTATCAGGCAGCAAATACTAATACTTCCCAAAAAATATACTTCTTGCCTCCAGCAGTTTATGACTCAGTGACTTCCAGAAACAGACAGCTGTCCTTGTAAATAGTAGCCTGGGAAAATTATTTATCCTGCATGAAAGCTGCTCTTTTTAATTTCTTTTTTATTTGCCACTTGTTAGTTTCCTTTAGGTTCATTTCCATTAGCTGATTTGGTTTATTACTGGAAAAGACAGCAAGCAGCTGAACCCCATCCATCTTCTTTAGGACACCTATGGTTTATAGCTCTCATTAATATCCACCTGGACTGTCCTTTTGCAGGCTGAAGAAACCTACATGACATATGAGTGCAAATTTTGTTCCAGGCCTTTGATCAGCCCTATTGCTCTTCTGAAACTCTGCATTTATACTTTTTTGTTAAAACTGGGAAGGAATGAGAGTTACCATATCCAACAAAAGTTGTGGACACACTGTGGACCTGTACAGTGGCATAATGGTGTGCTTTATTTTATTTATTTTCTGTAATTCTGAATATTCCATTTGCTTTGTTGACACTGCTTATCATTAAGCTAATATTTTAATGGAATTATGTACTATAGCCCCAGGTCTTTTTCCTGAGTGATAACAGTCCACTCAAAATCAATCATTTTCTGTGTAAATTTTGAACTGTATTATTGTCTGAACATCACTTGAAATTTATCTACACTGAATGTCATATGTCATTTTATTGCTTAGTTATTCAGTGATGCAGTGTCTTCCAGAAGCAATCAGCTGCCCTGTCTTTCCTACCATAAATGTTTTGTTTCTTACCACAGGAACAAAAGGAGAGTTTATGACCTTTGGAAAAGGGGGAAGACCACTCAGAAGGACTACAATGATGTAGTGAAGCTATGTGGGGAGAAAAGAAGAAGCACCAAAACCCAACTAGAACCCAATCTGGCTATGGCTGTAAAAGACAATAAAAATTATTCTATAAATACATTAACAACAAATGAATGACTAGGGAGAATCTTCCTCCTTTACTGGATGCAGAGGGAAACATTGTGGCTAAGGATGAGGAAAAGTCTGACATACTTAATGCTGAATGAGTTGGCTTATTGATGAGATGAGATGTGCTCACCAAGCCACTCTTCATAATTTATCACCAGTCCTGGTTAACTGAGAAGGTCCCAGTGGACTGGAGATTAGCAAATATTATGCCCATCTACAGAAAGGGTTAGAAGGAGAATACGGGAAACTACAGATCTGTCAGTCTGACCTTGGTGCTGGGGAAGGTCATAGAACAAATCATCTTGAGTTTTTTTACACACTATCTATGGGACAACCAGATGATCAGGCCCAGTCAACATGGGTTCATGAAGGGCAAGTCCTGCTTAACAACCTTGATCTCCTTCTATGACAAGATGACCTGCTTGGTGAATGAGGGAAAGGTTGTAGATGTTATTTACCTGGACCTCAGTAAAGCCTTTGATACTATTCCCTGCAGTATTCTCATTAAAAAACTGGTTGCCCAAGACATGGAAGGGTGTACACTTTTCTGGATCAAACACTGACTGGATGGCTGGGCCCAGAGAGTGTTGGTGACTGGAGTTAAATCCAGTTGGTGGCCAGTGCCAGGTGGTCCACAGGGCTCAGAACTGGGGCCACTTCTGTTTCATATCTTTATCAATGATCTGGATGAGGGGATTGAGTGTGCTCTCAGTAAGTTTGCAGACAACACCAAGTTAGGTGGGACTGTTGATCTGCTCGAGGGTAGGAAGGCTCTGCAGAGGGACCTGGATAGGCTGGATCGATGGGCTGAGGTCAATTGTACAAGGTCTAACAAGGCCAAGTGCCAGGTCTTGCGCTTTGGTCACAACAACCCCATGCAGCGCTACAAGCTTGGGGATGAGTGGCTGGTCTGCTGCTTGGCAGAAAAGGACCTGGGACTGTTGGTTGACAGTCGACTGAACATGAGCCAGCAACATGCCCAGGTAGCCAAGAAGTCCAACAACATCGTGGCTTGTATCAGCAATAGTGTGGCCAGCAGGAGTAGGGAAGTGATCCTTCCCCTGTACTCAACACTGGTGAGGCCGCATCTCAAATACTGTGTTCGGTTTTGGGCTGCTCACTACAAGTAGGACATTGAGACAGTGGAGTGTGTCCAGAGAAAGGCAAGGCCAGATGATTGTTCCACTGTACATGGCAGTGGTGAGGCTACACCTTAAGTACTGTGTTAAATTTTGGGTACTGCAGTATAAGACATTGAGGAGCTGAATAGGGTCTAAAGAAGGGCAACAAAGATGGTGAATGGTCTTGAGAATAAGTCTTATGAGAAGTGGCTGAGGGACCTAGGGTTGTTTAGTCTGAAGAAAAGGAGGCTGAGGGGAGACCTTATTGCTCTCTACAACCACCTGAAAGGAGGTTGTAGAAAGATGGGTGAGGGTCTCTTCTTGGAAGTTACAATTTACAGGACAAAAGGAAATGGCATCAAGTTATGGCAGGGGAGGTTTAAGTTAGACATTAGGAAAAACTTTTACACTGAAAGGGTTACAAAGACTGGAACAGGCTGTCCAGCGAAGTGGTGGAATCACCATCCCTGGATCCATTTAAAAGTTGTCTAGATATGGTGCCCAGCAACATGGTTTAGAAGTGGGCATGGTAGCCTTAGGTAACGGTTGGACTTGAGGATCTTATAGGTTTTTTTTCAAAACATAATGATTCTATGATAAATTACTCAGTATCATCAGCAAACTTTGTTGACTCATTATTCACATCCCTTTCCCAAGACAGACACTGGGGAACTGCACTGCTGACCCACCTATACTGTAGCTCTGATTCCTTAGTGCTATCTCCCTTTTTCTAGCAATTAACAAATTATTCCACCATAAAAGGAACTTCAGTTTTATACCACAGCATCTTAATTTTGATAAGAGTATTTGTTGAGTTTCCTCAGTGCTTTTCTTTGGCTTTTTATTGACTACCTTTTAGAAGTCCAAATAAATACATTAATAAATCCTCATATTTATGGATTCTTTAAAGTACCCCAGTAAGTATATAAGGTATGAATTATTTTTCCAAAGGCTACATTGGTGCACACTCACTATCCATATGTCCATTTTTTCTCCTGTTCATTAGAGGTTCTACTGGACATCGCACTACTTCCCTACAGGTTCCCT
>NW_010198243.1:4201-15156 GCF_000695765.1 Mesitornis unicolor
TCTCCCTTGAAAGATCTGTTGTCTTCATGTTAACCATCTTCTAGTTCTCTGGAGCTTTTGCACTTCAAGTGTATTGATTATATGTAGCTTATTCAATTTTCTTTATCATAATCACATCAGTCTTCTTATATATGAAAATTCATGTAATATTTTTTGTTAGGAGAATTCTATTCAGTTATACAAGATAGGATCAGCCATTAGATTCTGCTTATTGCTTCAGTTTTACAGTAATTATGGTACTTTAGTGAGAAAAGAAATCCACTATTTATCTTTTAAAATCAAAATCTCCATCAGCGTAATCTCTGTGAGTCTTCATTTTTGGTTGTTATGAATTGTTTCTAGCTCATGGGCTACTTAAAAAAATCAATTTGCTTAAAACCATGCTTTCTCTTGTCATTCACTGCTCAGTGTTTAACACATTCTCTTAATGAGAGAGAAAAAATGACACTGGATCCTATGAATAATAATTACTACAGAAGTGTGAAATGATACATTCAAAAAGATATCAAAAAGATAGAAAAAAGTTGCATTCAAGTATGTTTTAATTTGACTCTGGAACATCATCTTCATTGAGTATACTAGCACGTAGCCTATTTAGCAGATAAATTATAATTTCACAACTAGGTAAGACCCATTCTGTTTAATGCTATGAAATCAGTCTTTAACTGAATCTCAGTTAGTATTGTATTTGCATTAGAAAACAGCACCAGAAAATGTGAAAATAATAGCAATTTTTAAGCTAAGGTAAACAACTTATTTTTTTTCACAGCTGATTTACACTGTTTTTGAAAATCAATACTTTCCCAACATAACTGTTTTGCATTCAATGATATTATATTGGCTTTTAATTCAATTTGGTGCTTTTACAAATACGAAGTTAATAACAATACCATGATCTTTGATCACTGTGCAAATTTGAGAAAATCCGTCCATCAAACAGACTAAATATGATTTTAGAAATCAAATCAGCTTCTGTTTTTGGCAACATTTGCTGAGGAGGCTAGGTTTTTTTTAGAAAGAGATGTGAAATTAAAGTGAAACTTGCTGGAAGCCACCTAGGATCACAGGGCACTTTTTCAAGTAATCTTACCCATGTTGTCTAGGTCAGATTTGGCCTTTGGTTATTTAGCCAATAGTCTGCATTTTCAGTCTGGCATTACAATCTTTGGCTATAGAGAGCAATGAACAGATGCCACATTTCATGCCAGAAACAGCTATTTCTTGTTGAGAAATTGAGTGGTTGTTTCATACAGAATCTGTAAAACACACTGGGAAAAGTAATGTAGATGTATATTGTTAGGCTATATGATACAAGGAGTTGTAGTGAGGTAGTGAGGTGGGTGTCAGTCTCTTTACCCAAGTAACAAGTGACAGAAAGAGAAGAAATGGCCTCAAGTTGTGCTGGGGGTTTAGATTGTATATTAGGAAAAGTTTCTTTACCAAAAAAAGTCATCAAACATTGGAACAGGCAGCCCAGGGAAGTGGTTGAGTCACCATCTCTGGAGATAATAGATGTGTAGATGCGGGGCTTAGAGTCACAGTTTAGTGATGAACTTGGCAGTACTGTGTTAACAATTACGCTCAATGATCTTACGTGTCTTTTCCAACCTAAACGATTCTATGATTCTGTAATTAAACTTAGGTAAAATGAGTGCCACTCAGAGAAGCAGAAGAGATTCACAAACTGTAAAAACTTTTCCTTCACCCTCTGATTTCTCAAACCACTGGTTTTAATAATGTGTAAAACCAGATTGGTACCTGGTATTCCTGTAGTGAAATGCTGCTGTAAAAAGGATACCTTAACCTGTTCTCTCTTCCAGACCAATGAATTCTCATAAGTACTAAATGTCTATTTAAGGTCCATATCAGGTAAGAAAGAATCCCTCAGGCCTGAGCTGTCAGAGTGAATTACATATAAAAAGCTCTTTAACACTCACAAGCAGTGTGTTTGTATAAGTTTCTTACATAAATGGTCATTTGGTGAATAATAGCCTCAATTTTACCTTATTCATGGCTAATAAACTAAATTTAAAGGGAAAAGTTTTTGTTTCATTTTAATTTTTTTCTAAACATAAACTTTTTTTTACATTAAAAAGGTAAATTTTTAGTTTTAACACTGTGGAAACCTTAAGTCTTTGAGTAACAGTTTAAACAATCTTTCACAAATTACTTTGTGAATACAATACAACCGTGAATTAATCCAGAAGACAACCATTATTGAACACTGATGTTACAAAGATAGTTTTATCATGCCTCAGCTAAGATAGCAAACTCCTTGCAATGAATGCAGTACAGAAACATGATATACACCAGATGGAGATCCACTGCAGTAAGGTTATCTGTACTCTGGTCTCCTCTCCTTTTTCTAATACAGTGTGAGGATGTGCATATTCCTGAATCACCTCAGTTGAGCTCAGTCTCAGTGCTGTGGTGACCTCTCATGTCCCATTTCACGTGTCTGCCTTTTTGGTAGCCCTTGATATCCTTACCCTCAAAATATATTCTTCAAAGTAGATGAGAGAGAAAAAACATGTGAAAAGGGAAGAATCACAGAAATAGGCAGGTGACTTAAGTAAATTTCTGATCATACAAGAAGTCCATTGCTAATTGCACATTTGGATCATGAGATCTGGACCATTAAATATGCTGTCACAAAAGCAATTCTTCTCTGAGCAGTTGCTGATTTCAGCCTCATTAGTCCCTTCTCCATCAATTTCCTTAATATCTAAACCCATGACAGGAAGGTGCTAACTAATATACTATGGAATAAATGTTTTAGAGAAGAGGGAATATTTAAGAAAAGAAACAAAAACTAAACAGGGACCTAATCTAATAAACCATCCAGGTAGCAAAGGAGATGTATGGATCTAAAAGAAATTCAATTGCTTTCATAGATGATTGCGTTTTTCTGCAGTTTAGTATCCTTCTTATCTTATCGGAATTGAAATTCCAAAGAGCCACACATTAGAGTGAGAGGTGTAAAGGATGTGGTGTGAAGTGGTTACAGAGAGGAATGTTCCTTTCCTTATTCTGCCAGTTTGTCTTTCCAGGAGAGCTTCATTTCTAGTTTTATACTGTACTAGGACAAACTCACAATTATACTGCAATATCTTTCATTACAGAATATCCCAAAGGAAACTAATGCTGGGTCACAGTCTAAGGGTTCTCCCAGATAGAAAAGAGAGCCAGTTGCTGGTAGAATCAGACAATCATTAATGTTGGAAAAGACCTCTAAGATCATCAAGTCCAGCTATCAACCCAACAGCACCATGCCCACTAAACCATGTCCTGAAGTGCCACATCCACACATTTTTTTATTACTTCGGGGATGGTGATTCCATCACTTTGCTAGGCAATCTGTTCCAATGCTTGACCACTCTTTCAGTAAAGAAATTTTTCCTAATATCCAATCTAAACCTCCCCTGGTGCAACTTGAGGCTGTTTACTCTTGTCCTGTCACTGGTTACAGGGAAGAAGAGACCAACACCTACCTCCCCACAACCTGCTTTTAGGTAGTTGGACGAAGTGATAAGATTTCCCCTCTGCCTCCTCTTCTCCAGCCTAAACAATACCATTTCCCTCAGACGCAAACTTCATAATTCTTGTTCTCCAGACCCTTCACCAGTTTCGTTGCCTTTCTATAGACACGCTCCAGTGCCTCAATGTCCTTCTTGTAATGAGGGGCCCAAAACTGAACACAGTATTCAAGGCGCAGCCTCACCAGTGCCAAGAACAGGGGCAAAATCACTTCTCTACTCCTCCTAGTCACACTATTTTTGATAAAACCCAGGATGCCATAGGCGTAATATACCTGGTGGTACATGGATCCCATTTCATGCTGAATTCAATTCTAAAACCAACTTACCTTTGAAAAATTTCACTTGATTCTGCACAGTAATATGTTGTTGTGGAAACCTGAATCAATCTAGTCATTAACAACTTTCTTCACATGGGAACTTGAGTGCAGTATTTTTCCAGACTGAACAAAGTTACAAGTTACCCCTCTGACAATATCAAAGAAATTTATGAAGATATTCCTCATTAATGGTCTGCTACTGCATCATGTAATAATTAAATAAACACAACATATGAAACTGTTGTATAACTAATATCGCAACCGTGGACTATTATAAGAATTATATATTTATGTATATTTAATAATACTTAAAACTATATTATATTAAATATATCTATACAGTGTGTTATAATACTTACAGTATAATATATATTTTATGTATTTTATACAAAATGCGTATCTATATATAATAATAGAAGGACTTGACAATTAAATAATATGCTTACAGTGATACTTTGATTTTAAATATTTCAGTGAAGTTACATAAAAAGAAGTATCCTCCATTCTTAAACTAAATTATGCAGAACATTTTAATGAATGTTTCTTTTAATTACCTGTTTCTGGTCATCCTGATTTTGGTACGGTGTCTTGTAAAATTGCTGGGAGAAGAAACAATATCTTCAAAGCATGTAGGAAGCTAGTAATATTCAAAGATTAAATATGATTTTTTAATGAGTCTTTGTGTAATGAAAATATGCCAATCAAATAAATTCAGACAGCTCTCAGATAAACATCTGGGGGTTTGGACGATAACTCACTGAAATTCTGATTCTTTATTACTGTCAGCTGTTATTAGAATAGCTGATTGATATTTTTATGTTGAAGTTGAAGAAAGGAATTTTTTGTCACTTTCATACATTTTTAAATATCTACTATGTATGGATTTTTTTTATATGACAATTAATAAATGAACTTATTTAGAAGAAATCTAAATATTGTTGGATGGAAAGCAAAATTTAGATTGAACCTTGTCAATTTGCTTCTTTATTCTCCTTCTATTTCCAGGCTCACTGACCCATACACATTTACCATATGGTACCTCTGGCTGTGGGACTCTACTGACATATTGAAGTAGCTCAATAAGAATAGGAGAACAAAACCATAGTGGGCAAAGTGGGCACTGTGATCAGGAAAGGAAAAAAAAATCTCTGAGAGCACAGTGGCTGCAAACTGCATCCCATGATATGAGAACTTCTGGGTTTCAGCCAGAGCTTTTGAAAGGTGTTTACTTGCTATTTCTAAAAAGTCAATGGTTTTAGAAAAACACTTCTCTGACAGGCTTTAGTTACTATAACAGTAACTTCCATGGCCAAAGAAAAACAAAAGCACACTGAGAATCAGGAAACCTGGTTTTAATTTTGATTTTGCCACCCACGCTTTGACATGGGGTACATCACTTTCCTCTCATTTTCACTTCCATATTTGGCCTTTGTCTCTTGAGTTGGGCTTTTATTTTCTCTGGGTGTATGCAAAACTATCTAAGCTTTGTTTCACAGAGCTGTGAAGGACAAAGCACTGATCTGAATTGAGCTCCTAGCCAACACAAGCAATAGCTTTTGGCTGTGGAATTCCTGTATCTGGACCACCATTTTCCAAACAGAGAATGGGCCTAGAGACCTCATAGAATGGAAAATGGAAAGAGCCTTTTTTTTTTTTCCAACCATTCCCTGCTCAAGGCTAACAGTTAAAGTTTGTATGTGAAATTATATTATCTGGTATCAGCTCCTAACCACTGCTTATTAACTTTTCTCTCCCAGATTAAGGAGAACTGTGGCATCAGAAATATCAACCCCCATTGGTTCTTCTGGAATTTCATTAAGACTGCTGCTAACTTCTTTCTTTAAACAAATTAATTCAGCTTTCTAAATCCTCCACTGGGAAAAAAAAAAAATCTCAGACCTCTAATTATCCCTTCAGTCTTTCCCAGAATTTTTTAGCCTAGCATAATTTTTATTCCTGGCTGACATCCAAAATCTCTCTCTCAGGTAACAGTTACACTCATGGAGAATGAAAAGAACCGGACGTTCACTTGTTACAGGCAATTTACATTTAAATAAGTGAAAAGGCACCAAAGTTAGACAAATATGGATATGGTTCAACAAGGTGTGTCGCAGTGAGCTCCAATCTCAGTTGCACAGAGTGGAAGGGATAAGTATTATGGAAAGACATGGTTGTTGTTAGAGTTGTGTGTACCTGGGCAAAGCTTAGGGGAGGAAAATGAAGCTGAAAGATCCATCCCTATCATTTTCCCACCTAAGCCTTCCCTGCTAATAGACAGGCTCATGGTGTAGTGGTTAGAGAAAGAAACCAAGAGTTAGAACCATTTCTGGCTCTGTTATTGAGAGATACCTCATATACCCTAACTGTAAATTATGTATAGCCACTACAGGGTGGTCATGCTTAATTAATAGACAAAATGTGGTTCTACATCTTACAGAAAGGAATATGTATAAATGTATGCAAAATGTGTGAAGTTGACTTGTTTATTGGGCTGATAGCACTTCTGTTAAATACCAGCCTAGAAAACGTCAAAGATGCCTTGTCTGAAGGGGTCCATGACAGCAAATCTGGAGTCTCTTCTGGCTGAGGAAGTTAATTCGTGTAATTCCCTGGGAAATATGTTGCAGCAGTCAGGAAGGGACAGACCTGTGCAATTCTAAATCATAGGAGAAGTATTAGAATACCAATGTTATCAGAGAATCCATTAGAAGCCAAACTATAACTGTAACTATGTCTGCTTCTCCTTTAATTCCTCTTTATTGTTCTTGAGAATGTTTTAACTTCATCACATGTCATTAGGAAACTATTGGTGCCATTTCATAGCCTTTCTGTTTTATTAAGATAAAGTCAAGTACAGGTTTCATTTTTAAAAAGTCTCTGTAAATCATTGTCATGAAACCTTCCTCACATCCAGTCATCCTTTTGCAGAAGGCTGACACAGCAAATAACTTCTTCCATGCAGCCAGGACCCAGATTTCATTGATATTTATGGATCCTGTAGAAATGTAGATTTTTCTATTTATTTATTATTGCAATCTTTTTATTTATCTGTGTATCTATCTATTTAGTGAGTGTGTTATGCACAGTAAGCATGTAACACTTTGCTATTTCTCCTATCTTAACTTGAAAATTGCTCTTGCACAAATCAGTATCTCACATTTGATTCTCTTTTAAGCTTTTTCTCTGAATATGTCTAATGTTCTAGGTGAGAAATCTATGGTCTGACTAATCCACTTTGGGATACACAGGATACAAGTATGGCTCACAGGAGACTTGTACCTGAGCTGCAATTTATTTACTGCCCAGAAAGAATTACTGTCCCTGCACTCAGAGGCTATGGAAATTGTAAACTGTTTTAGGGACACCAAGTCCCTCCAAAGGAAAAAGGAGACAGTAGGGACAGAGGTCCCTGAGGAGTAATTTCCAGAGCAACTTTTGGACTCTCACACCTCTAACTACATGTCTTAGAGCAGCACCACTATTAATAAAGGTCATCCTGAAAACTGCAATGCTTTCCTAAGCTCTAGTTACAAAATAGATTACTTTATTAACCTTTCCTCTGAACTCTGTTGATAAAGTATGCTTTAATTCTTTCCACTAAAGCAAAGCTGAAATTAATGAAAGATTTTTGGTAACTAATGCATTGTAAATAAATAACAGCTAGAACCGTATTACTGCAAGTAGCAGTGGTTTCCCCACTTAGCTGCTCTGGATTCCTGTAATTTTGTTCAGGAGAGGTATTAGTGCCTCCAGTACTAATTGTAGATCTCCTTCATGATTGTCAAAAGGACTGTCAGCAACTGGTGAAGAACTGTTAAGTGACTGAAAATTATCAAATGCTTTCACTACAAACAATGCAATAGCTTCTGAGGATGGTTAATACTCAGTTTTGTACTGTCAAAGATTTTATCTCCTGTATGACTTACCCTTTCAAAAATAGAAAGAGCTTGAAATGATGTAATCAAAGGGAAGAAAGCCACACAACATTAATGGATAGAATAATAATGAGTTTTGACCAGACCATGTTGTCTATCTCATAAATTAAAACAGAGGAAATCTCCAGCCTTTTTGAAGAGTAATAAATGTACAAACAGATCAACCGACAGCAGGAAGATCCTACGGGTTTATCCAGCTATCAAGTGCTTTCGTGGCTGAAGCAGAATTGTATATTGCAACAGCACAGTTCTCTTGGTTTCTACATAGCTCTAATAACAATGTTGCACTCTGGCCCAACAACACAAAGCATCTGTAATTGCCCTTTTTAGCACTTAGATGATATGTCTTCATAAACCTGATTTTGACAGATCTCAACTGATGGACTGATAAAGTTCACATAGCCTTAGTTAGAAGCAATGTAATATCTAAATTATAACAGGCTCCAGTATTTACCTTACAGCTGTATAAATTAGAACTGCTTATTTCTTGTCTTTTGCAGTCTTTCTGTATCAGCTCTTTTCCATACAGTCAGCTTTAGCAAGCCCAGCCTCTGATCAGCCACACAGGCAAGGCAGGATGGTCATGATCCCACAACACCTCTTGTCTTGGAAGAGCCTCTGGCACTCTGTCACAGTAATTTTTCAGTTCGTTTATGAAGCTCAGGTGATATGTTAAACTTATTTATTAAGCCATGGTAGTTTGTTAAGTTCTGGCTAGGCCAAGTGAGCTAAATTAGCCCCAAAGAAGGTGAATGAGAAGATTTTGAGACTTAGGTGAAAATTTCTGGCTGAAATAGTTATTCTGTTCTGGGTTGAGGCATGTGATTACTCACTGAAAGAGCTGTGCCAATAGAAGGTCCTATGTGCATCTATAATTTAATCCTAATTCTTTTAGTAGGTCTAAACAACAGTATTACATGTAAAATAGTATGGGAAACAGCATTACCACAGCTGTTGCAGATGGGCAAGAGTAAGAGATGAACGCAGACAGGTAACACCTGAGGCAGTACAGGCCAACTAGTTAGACTAAGAGGAATTTCTAGGATCAGACAAATTCAGATGCATGAGAAAGAGCTGAGTCAAGGCTTTGAATGGGCAAAAGGTTAGAAAAAACCACTTAATTGTCAAGCAGACAAAAACATAATCTTTGCCTTATTTAGACTGCAAGAAAACAGTGTAATCATATCCAATTGCATTTTTATAGATTAAAATGTTTCATAGTATTGATTGAAATAATAAAATATGGTTTTAGCATCCCAAATGTGTTCTTCTGTCCTTGGAGTATGGGACTTTAAAGCTGATATTGAGATACTTCTTGAAGCTCAGTCGTTGAACTTAGGTAAATTAGATGAGATTTCTGAACTAAAATAAGTAATTTCCCTCTCAGGATTTTTTATTTTCATTTTGTATCCACATTCCTTTGTACACATTTCTTATAGGTCACAGCAGCTATGTCATATCTGCATTGAATGATTTTTATTTACTTATATGTCATTATTATTTAGTTCAGTAAAATTGTTTTCATCCTGTTATAACAAAACAAAATCTCTGTGTGATTTTTTTTGAACTCGTGTGTTTTCCCAAATAATATCAGGAGGTCAACAATTCTAAACACAACTCTACAGAAAAAAAAACCCATATCTGTGCCTTTCATGTGGTTTATTTTCCTTTAGTGGTAATAAACAGAACATGGATGCTTTGCTGCTTTTCTATTACAAGTGCTTTTTCTATTACAAGTACCATCCATATCTCCTTGGTGTCAAAAGCATACATTTTATAGCCCTGCTTTAATTGCTCATATGTCCTGAATTTATTTAAAAAAAAAAGAAAAAAGAAAAATAGAAAAATCATTCTCTGCTTCTTATTGAGCAAAATACAGAACAAGAAATTCCCCTGAGGAAAGAAAAAAATAACTAAAGCATTAATTTTAAGGATGGAACATTTTAAGGGCGGAACAAGCAAGGGAACATTGCTGAGGAGGAATAAAGCACATCTTACTCTGTTTCAGAGGTTACTAAAATTCAGCATAAGAATAAATAGAACAAAAAAAAAAGTAAGCAAAACCAAAATAAGGCTGAAAGGAAAAGCCTGGCTTATCAAAGTGCAGCAAAAGAATAGCACAGTCTTATAATGATCAGGTAACTCCTACAATCTCACACTGTCTCCGAGTGTAACATCCTTGACCTCCTGTTCCTCAGGTGGAGATGATAACTAAGGAGGTCCAAAGCGTGAGAACCTCCTCTGCTGTCTTCTTGGCAGTGCTCAGGTGTGCAGATGATGAACTCATCGAGGGATGGGTCAATCTATTTGACAGGAAGACACCTGCAAGGTGAATGCAAACAGTTGATGTGTAGAAATACAGAAATCTCTCATCCAGACAGTGCTTATGACAAAGTTCACAAATTCAGCTTCAACAAGTTCTTCTCTGGCCTGTCATATGTGAGTAAAAGCTTTTGTAATGTTCTAAAATTACCACATTGATCACATATTATCCCTTTCTAAATTGCTGAAACCCAGGTCACACATTCTCATGTGCTCAAATGTGGACTCCATGTGATTCAGGAATGTGATCCCAACTGAACCACACTGTGATTAAGTAGGTGTGAAAGTGCCTCAGCAACCACCTCGACTGACAGTTAGTAACTGGGTTAGTAAATGGGTTAGTAACTGTGGAAGTCCCTGAACATAGCTTGGCAGAAATTCAGACTGCTCCCTGTGAAAAAGTGGCAGGGCCTTTAGCCCGACTGAAGTGTGTCTACACCAATGCACGCAGCATGGGCAATAAGCAGGAGGAACTGGAAACCATTGTGCATCGGAATAACTACGATGTAGTAGCTATCACGGAAACATGGTGGAATGAATCACACAACTGGAGTGCTGCCATTGATGGGTATAAGCTTTTCAGAAGGGATAGGCAAGGAAGGAAAGGTGGTGAGGTGGCCATGTATGTTAAGGAGCGCTATGACTGCATAGAGATTAGTGATAGTGACAACAGGGTTGAGTGCCTATGGGTGAGAATCAAGGGGAAGGCCAACAAGTCAGATATCATGGTGGGAGTCTGCTATAGACCACCAAACCAGGATGAAGAGATAGATATAATATTCCATGGGCAGGTAGGAGAAGCTTCACGATTACTTCCCCTTGTACTTGTAGAGGACTTCAAC
>NW_010198244.1:0-1527 GCF_000695765.1 Mesitornis unicolor
ATATATATAAATATATATGAAAATTTGATGTATTGCAGTTTCAGCTCTGTGCTTTCCCTTGATTTTAATTTTCTCTGTGGAGTTCAAATACAGAGTGTTCCTTCACAGCTTATTTTCAAAGCCTTTTTTTGACTTTCATATTTAAACTTACTTAAGGCCCTTAGATTTTTCTCCCAGCTGTGGAAGGCAAAGACAGAGAGAGATAGAAAAGTCAAAGACTCTTTTACAATACTGGAACCTTTTAAAGAACATCCTTGAAATACAGAAAAAATACCCCCACAATAAATAATACTTCAAATTTTTTAAAGGAATTTATCTTTTTGAGTTAAACCTTTTTCCGTTTTAAGAGTATGAAATAATTAAAGTGTGTGTATGCATAATCATGCTTTGTCTCTACACCTGCAAGTATTGAGGTGTTTTGTTCTCACTTTTTCTCCTATTTTATCTCCCTTAGGTTACCAGTCAGGTACTGCTTCCCAAGCAGGTGTCCTTGGAAAGGAGAAATGCCTGCGCTTATGCCAGAATCACTGTCCCGGTTCTTCAGCAAAACCAGGTTTCCAACATGTGCCAGGTGCAGCACGTGCCCTGCCCAGGCTGGTAACTATCACAGGGCTTTCGTCCAGCAAAGGTGGGTGTTGCACTCTGGGGTTTTATTTCCATCCTTCTCAGTAGCTGATGTGGCTGCTTCTGATTTCCTTTCCTTATTGTGGGTATAAAACAAGCAGATTTGTGCATTCAAGAAAATCTGTGCAGAAGCAGGCGTTCAAGTGCCTCTCAGACATCCAAGCATCCCTGGATGACTGAAACTCTCATTAATGGGGCTGCAGTTCTGGTCTCTGCCCAACCCTTTGCAGGTCTGAGGAGGCAGAGGCAGCCTGCAGACACAGCAGCTTGTGCAGCAGTTTTGGGGCTCTACTTTGAGATCTGAGATCGTGGGGGGCTCCTGAGAGCCCTTTGAGGACTGTGAGGTGCCAACTACAGTGGGGTGAGGACAGCAACTGGGGACCATGACCAGTAGCAAGCTCTGGCAGCCTGGAGTTCATCTCTCCTCTATAACCTATATTGCTGTAAAATGTTGATTCACTGAACCTTTTTGCAGACATTTGCCTGTTTCAGTAACCTTTTGCTTCAGAACAACCCTCTCCCAGCACTCAGCCCTGATCTGGATCATGCAGACCGTGATTTCACCCTCCAAACCCCACACCCAGGTAAGGCTTTTGCTTGCTCTCCCAAATGTCTCAAGAACTTTGGGCCTGACTTCACTCTGGGCAGGAATGGGGCAATGTCTGAAACGACACATTTCTTTTCTCCTCTCAGAAAGCAAAGGGCTTTTTCCTTTATTTTTTTAAAGATTTAGAGTAAGTTGGAGAACCAAAAATGAGAATTTTTGTATTGCAAAACTGGATTCATTGTATCACAGTTCCATTGTACTGTTCTTCCTCCTCTGATCTCTGTAGCTCTTCAGAGGACTCATTACATTGATTATATTGCTGTCTGTGCTGGATTTGGAAGCTCAGTGGCTAAAGA
>NW_010198244.1:1558-39467 GCF_000695765.1 Mesitornis unicolor
AAGAGGCCATGCTTCCTCATGATAGACACAAAGCAAGGCTGACGCTGAGGCCACCCAGCCTCATGGGGTGGCCTCTCTCCTGAAATGCTTTTCACGAGCTCTCATAGGAGCAGTCACATTAACTTTTTCAAGAGTAAAGCAAGCTACTCACAACTTCAGGAGGTGTCTCTTAAATATTGACATGCGGGGGTATCAATCAGACAACCTAGGGAGCATGGAGGTCACCCTGGAGGGCAGGCTGTAATGTCAGTTTTTTTGCAGCCCATCTTCACCGCAGATAAAAAGGAGATTTCCTTCCCTTGGAGGAAGCTCCTCTAGCTGAAGCTTGGAGCATCCCAAGGAGCTGCTTGGGGCCTCCTGCCAGCAGCTGCATAGCCTCCAGGTCACACATTTATTGGGTGTCTCTTCTGGAGCCTAGGGGCACTGCCAGGGATGTTTGTAAAACACCCTGGTAATACAGCTGGGGAGGGTAACAAGTTAATTTCTTCCTTCTCTGTTTTTTCTGGATGAAGCATTTATTTGTGCAGCATAATTAGTGGGGGTGCGTGCAGGTGTCTGCCATCTGGAGCACACACAATTAAGTCAGGAGACTAAAAACTGGGCTGGGAGGCACGTGGAGAGCATGAGAGGGAAGGGTGCACAGGCTGGGAACAGCATCCCAAAGAAGATCCCTGCTGCCACCCTGCTCACAGTCAGCCATCCCCTCAAAGGGCTTGTGGGATGCATGGATGTAACTCTCAATATTGCCCTGAGTCTTACTCACCTTATAAAAACATGCCATTGCAGCAGCGTTTTAACCCACTGCATGGTGGATGTCGGTCTCTTCTTCCAAGTAGCAAGTGATAGGACAAGACGAAACAGTCTCAAGTTGCTCCAGGGGAGGTTTAGATTGTATATTAGGGAGAAAAATTTCACTGGAAGTATTGTCGAGCATTGGAACAGGCTGCCCAGGGAAGTGGTGGAGTCACCATCCCTGGAGGTATTTAAAAGATGTGTACATATGGCACTTAGGGACACAGTTTAGTGGTGGACTTGACAGTGCCAGGTTTATAGTTGGACTTGATGACCTTAAAGGTCTTTTCCAACCTAAACTATTCTATGGGGAGAGGCAGTGGAAGAAGATGAAGGGTGGTGGGCACCACAGAAGAGTGGAGGAGTTTGCCCCTGCTCATGAAATGGGCATGTTTTCCAGCCCCCCGTGTCAGAGCAGTGATACTTGGCTGCCTGTCAGCACCATTAAATTTTGAGCCCACTGGCCAAATCCAGCAGAGTTTGAGTCTCAAAGTTAATGATATATTCTCAGCAGATTTATTAAGAAGCTCATTAAATCAAGGAGGTGAGCCCAGAGAGGGGTCCAGCAAGGGGGACTATGCTCATAGCTCAGTCCAGCCAGTACTGGTCCACCATCTTCCTCATGCATATCCCATCAGAAGCAGAGGGCAGGAGCTGTAGGACAGTGAGGATTGTTGGGAACAGAAGATGCAAAGCTGTAGAAACACAGGCTCCATTAATTTCTCTGCTTTGTAAATGAGGGTGGTATAGTAGGGGGAAAAGCAGTCATTACTAGGATGCTTGGTATTATTAGGACAAATCCACTAGAGCTATGACATTAATACGCTTATGTGTGCGAAGTCTCTGGATGTTCTTATTCAGAAGTCACTTTTTTGCCATCAAATCTTTTCTTAGGTTGTTAAAAAAATAATTAGAGGGGCCCAAGGTGGCCAATCATGTGAATAGGACTGTATGTGCACAGGAGCTCATCGGGTAAAAGCTAAAGAAGTGGAAGGAAAATCTCAAATGGGTCAAAAGAAAGCATTTCCAGATCCCAGAAAGGGAGAAAATATGAATGTTCTGCCTGTATATGAAATACATCTCTCCAGATAGCTTTTTCGGAGTGATTACTCTGAAGGGGCTGGTGTGACTTTATTTCCTAAGCATGCCAGAGAGGCTCTTCCAAGTACTTATATTTCCACTCCCTGTTGTGAGAGTTGCAGATTCTCTAGCAATGCTTGTTATGAAGTCTTGTTCTCAAGTGCATTTAAAAAAAAATAGGTAGAGCTGCGCTTAGCCATCTTTTCTATGGGGGCTTGATAGATTTTCTGCATATGTTATGCAACTCTTGGCATCTCGCAAGCAACTCAAGTATTTTCTATTTTAAAATGGCACAAACTCACTTCCTAAATCAGAGTTTGAGACGTGCCAGTGAAGAGGTCAATGAAATGTTGGTTCTTTAAACAAATAAATGTGTCCTGCTCCTGCAAATGCAGGCCATTGAGCTATGCCTAGGCTGCAGTGCAGGGTAGGGAACTCATTTGGCTTTTTGAGATAGGTACTAAGGTGGCTCCCCACAGGAGAGTGGTGGTCCCAGCAGGATGGATGAGCGGCTGCTGGGCTCTGTGCTCCAGCAGGAAAGCTGTTACTGGTGCTCCAGCTTGCTCATTTACGGCTGTGAGCTGCAGTGTGGGCTATCAGACACACAGTGGCTTTAAAACACAGGAGAGATCTGAGCTGTAATTTTCCACCAGGGATGCAGGTCTTTTCCCAAATCGCTTTAAGTTGAGATCATTTGTAATCATAGGTCTAGCAGCACACAGGGGCTCCATTTGAAATTGGGCTCCCTGGGGTGCACTGTAGCACAGTCTCATATTAAAGGCACTCTCTGCCTTGAGAAACTTCTCCAATAAATATACAAGGGAAAGGATGTGGGAGGCAAGGAAGGAAGGGCCCATCACGTAGCCAATGAGCCTGAGTACCAGAGGCAGGGATAGCAACAGAGATCTCCTGAGTCCCAGCCCAGTGTCTCTGCTAGTGTTGCCCTCCCACAAAGGGAGGGACTTGCTGTGGTTCAGCAAGCGATGGCAGAGGCAGGAGCTGGTCAAAAGCTGTTCTTTCTGCAGCACATCGGTGCTCATGCAGAAGGGGTCGACTTACTAATTGGAGAGCTTCGCTTCTGCTGATGAATGTGCCTTGGGAGCTGCTCAGCTGACAGCGCTTGCTTCCTTCAGTCAATCCAAAGCAACATAAAATACCGTGCCAAACTCTGCCATCTCCCAGACGTTATAATTAGAAGTAATAAGGTCCTGGAGGGGTTTTGCTTCCTGCAGCACAGTGTGCTGTGGGAAGCAGTGGTATCCAGGCCAGGTCCTCATTCGGGGCACTGCTACACTGCCAGTACAGCTGAAGTTAGCCCTTGAATGTAAGGTTGTCTGGGCAGTTAGACTGCTGTAAGGCTGCACAGGCTGGGCAAGCAAGCAGTGAATCCCATCGGTTTTACAGGTGCTGCCCGTGATGCGCTGGATTTGATATCTTGCCGCAATGCCTGATGTGAGACCCCATGGGCATGTTTTGGTGGGTGAAAGTAATACCTGTAGGAAGTATTGCAGTCAATCCCGAAGGATTGAAAGCTACAGCCCTTGCAAGGCAGAGCAAACCTGTCACGGTTTGCTCAGGGAAAAGCTGTCTTGATAGAAGACCCTTTGGTGCTTCTGGTCCCATATGCAGCAAACTTGTGGCTCCTCTGGTCTCTGGTTTGCTGGATGAGTGTGTGCTGGCCTCGTTACGTGGCACCATCATGACTGCTGGCAGAGCTTTCATTGACTTTGATAAATGACACACTGAAACCTGACTGTCATGTGTCCACGGTAAAAAGGCGTGACTTTCAACTCTTAGGCATCTTTCTGTATCCACACAGGAAGGAAAAAATCTGATTGTCCATAACTCCTGAAACAAATCAGGAGTCTTCCTCCTGTACAAAGTGTGGGAAACTCCCACAGTAAAAGTGCTGTAAGGAGAATACAGTCAGAGTCCCTTGGGTGTCATTTGGCAAGTGGTGGGCTGGAGAAACCCCTCTGAGCCACCTACTGCCTCTCGGAATAGGAAGGAGGATTTAAACAGCCCTCATGAAAATGTCTCCTTTTCACTTTCAGTTCCAAGCTGGTGCTCTTTGTTGTGCCATCTCAGCCTCCTTATTTATTTGTTTCTTCTTTTCTTCATACCTGTATCTCTGAAATTGTTTGGACATTGTCACCTTTGGCCCTTTTTCTTAAAATTGGGAATGTTAGATACTTGAAAGTACTCATGCGTTGCTCTTTCTCATCCTTTCCTTGCTCTCATGCCATTTCTTAGGTCTGTCTCACACTTAGATCCATCTGCTTTATAGTACTGGAATACAGCTAATAAGCAGTATGATTTTTATCCAAACTATTGCAAGTTATTGTTATTTGTTCTTACCATTCCTACTATGATTTTTGAGCTAATAATCATGATGCTATAGCTATATTTGAGTTCTAGTTCTAGGCTGGGGTTCATAACCTATTGGTATGAAAAATACAATTTGTCCTCTACAAACTTTGCAACACTTACTTACTGAGTAGAAACAGAACTTTTTTGAGAATTTGCAAGTATATCCTTTAATTAGGTTGGAGTTAAAATTAGTTATATGTTTGTCCTTTTAAGAAAGTTAGTACCTCTGTCAAATCTTTCACTATGAGTACTCTTGATATCAGAGTAGCAGGAGTACCTCACACTCTCCATATAATAAAAATGAAGTATTTGGTCCAGGTGACACTGAGAAATATTAGGTTGTAAATATCATAGTTATTAACAATTGCATTTAATTATTGTAATTATAGCAGATTAAAATACAGTCAAGTCAGCAGCTTAGATAAGCCTTAGGTGAGGCCATTTGTGACATCAAAACTAAAGTCACCTTCCACTGTATAGCTCATAGGTGTGACATGATTCAAACATCTGTAATGAGGAAAATATATGGGCGAGCAGGGACCAGTGAACTCGGGGCTGCATGGCAGATTACACAAAGCAGCCCTGTTGCTCTGGGAAGCTTTGTGGCTGTTTGCTGGCATGGACATGGAGGCTTTACCCCAGCCCTGCATTGGTACCCTATGACCAGGAATGCAGCAGAAGAGGCTGAGGAAAGCCTTAGGTTCCTGAGGAGGGGTGCCCCAAAGTCCTGAACAGAGAGCTTGCAAGACAGCCCTCACATCATTCACAGACGGGTAGACGGTAGTTTGATACCCAACCAGGCTTCTATAGGCACTTCTGCTTCAAGTTTGTAGCTTGTAGCTGGCGTTGTGTTGGGTTTTGCCTTTTGGCCATCCCTGAAGGCACTTTCCCACAGCACGCAAGACTTGGGATCTGTTTTCTCCTCCACCTCTGAGCAGCTGAAGCCCCATCTCCCACTTCCAAGATGGGATTCTTCCTTATCTCGCTGAGGACTAGTCCTCCAGCCAGACTTGTCTTGCTTTACACAAATACTGCCATGTTTCCTGTGACCCACTGTTGCGAGAAACGGGGAAATAAATCTGGTCTTGTGAGGCTGGCACCAAATATGCAACAGACGCAAGTTGGGGAACAAATAGCAATAGTTTATTTACAGCAACATTTACAGGTTCTTTTGGATTGCCGGTGATAAATCAAAAAGCTACAGGTACACTAAAGGTTGTATAACTAACATAATAACAACAACGCACTATGAAACACAGACACTAACAACGACAACAACAACTTGCCTGGAGTAAGCCCAGCTGCCTGGCAAATAAACAAGCCTGTTTGAACAGAAATACAGTGGAGCAAAACCAAGAATACATTCAGGGAAGCCTAGAAATGCACCTGAGGAGAAATATAAAATACACTCAGGGTGTATACACCTGAGGAAAATATCAGATACACTCAGGGACTATGAACCTGAGGAGGGAAATATAAAATACACTCAAGGAATATGAACCTGAGGAAAAATATAAAATACACTCAGGGAATATGAACCTGAGGAAGAAATATATCACTCAGCATTAGCTCAGGTAAATAATCTTGCCCACAAGGTGACCCGAGTGGTGGGGGTGGAGAGGGAGCAAATTCGTCAATCCATCCAGTCATCGGTATGGTTCCGAGTTCATCTTGTCCCCCTAGGTAAGGGCTCCCACGTAAGTTACCTTGGCCAGCATTCTGACCAAGGGGGAAGGTTCTCATCACTCCATAGCTGGAGAAATAACTCCCCCTTTCTAGCATGAATCTTTAGTTATTCATGGGTGATGTTCCCTTCTGTATGCTCTATCGTTTGCATATTGTATTGTCATGGTCCCTTGGAGCCAGACAGAAATCCTCCAGCTTACCTTTCTTTTACTTTTAGGCACTTTAATAGTGGTTTGATTGGGACTCAGGGCATATTATTTGTTGGGGGATTTCAAGGCTTAACTCAGGTTTTGGTTCTTTGAATGATGCAGCACTACCCTGTTTAGTTTTGTGCTTACCAGACAACTCAGGGCTGAGGTATCTACACAGCTCCCCATGGGTCATCTCTTATGAGACAGGGCCTCAAGGCAATCTAAGGCTGAGTTGCTCCAGCAACCCCCCCATGAGTCGCGTGGTGAACTGGACATTACTGAAACCTGTTTAAACTATGAGCCAGACCAATCCTTGCACCCACAGGAAAAAAACCCCAAATTGTGAGTCTGAGGATTAAGATGCTCTTCCATCGAAGGCAAAAAGGGATGGGGTTGTTGGTTTCAGTCTCTGTTCCTGTAGGTGGTTACATATTGCACATCAAGTACTCACAGCAACAAGGGCTGGAGCCCCATTTCTGATCCTTGCATAGGTCATAATCTGATCCAGCCAGAGGTCTTGCTGTGTAAAATGATCCATAAGCCTCAGAGCTTTAGGTGCTGCATGCTAAGATTTAGTCTAGAGAAGCATCCTAATGCTGTGGTGTGAGGAGATGCCTGCTGTGGTTGTGCGCAGAGGTGGCCTTGACTTTGAGATGCTGACTCTGCTTTGGCCAGGGAGGAGAGGACCTCTGCTTTAGGCAGCACAGTGGCCTTCTCTTCCCTGCCTTGTCTTTAGTGGCTGTGTGAACTCACTCAAATTGTTTTCCCAGTTAAACTGAAAACTAAGAATTGATATCAATAATAATAACAGTCTAGAAGCATTGTTATTACTTCTCCTGCTCTTCCTGGAAGTTAGGAGTCTTGCCAGCCATGCTTACAGATTTCTTTTTTGATCCTCAGTTAAAGTGCATAGACAACCATGTCTCTGTCCTGGCGTGACAACTAAATGAGAAAATTGTATCTTTAAATACCAACGTAATCTAATCTGGGACAAAAACAATAAAAGGCTTTAATCATAATTGCACGGTGCCTGCAGGCTGTCACCAGAGGGCAGAGACAAGGTTGTTCATTGCCACGTGTGGATAGTTTGGAAATTAAATCCCCTTTTCACAAAGGCAATAGAATCTGCTCTCGCTTGTGTCCTTTCCAAATATTTCAGCTCTGTAACCAGATAGCTCATTTCACCAGCATCTGCCAGAGACTTTCTCTTGCTTCTCTCAAGCCACGTACAAAGGGGCAAGGAGAAACGTCTTTGTATTATTACACAAGCCTGACTTTGTAACATCACGGCTTACATGAAATACTAGCTTTAAATATAAACAGGAGACTAACCTTTCCTTCACAGGGATTTTTCCACTGTTTTGTACTTGCAGTGTGCACGCTCTGCAGATGCATCCCACCCTGGGTACACACAGCAGGAGCAGGGGGAGTCTGGTGGGAATGCAGCTTTGGTTGGGAACTGTGCTCATATGGTACATGTGGAAAACTGCTGTGGTTTCAGCTCAGAAGAATAAAGGTTTCAAAGCCCAGACCAGTAAGGTACAATTTGTATGATGCCTACCCTACATGGGGAAGGCAAATTCTGAGAACGCCTCTATTTTCCATTTCCTAAGTTCAAAAGACAGCGAGGGTTTTGAGAGTGTCAGTGGCAGCCTATGAATTCATTTTTGTTCTGGTGAATACCGTGAGGTTTTTGGCAGCAGGAAACCAGTTCAGTCTTAGACACTGAAGCAAGGCACATCAGCCTTGGGAAACCCCACCCTGGCAGAGCTCAACTGGTAGTCATTGACTCGAAATAGCTCTGTCAGCATTTCTGCTTGAGGACTACTAGTGTATGGAAAGTCCTAGTACCAGGGAAATGGGCAGAAGCACCACAGGCTGACTGTTTTAAAGAGAAATGCCCTTCGCCAAGGAACAGGCACTTTCTGGAGCAAGAGGCAGAAGTAGGAGACCTGGAGTCCCTGGGTTTCCTGCAAATACCGGGGACCTGTTGGCAGCATGGATACCTGGAGGGAGGGAGATGTTCTCAGGTGTCTGCTTTTCCATGTCTGCATACCTCCTTGCTGTAATCTATAAACAACTTGGTTTTGTTTAGGAAAAGTTTTTTTAAAGTCTTTGCAGTCCTCTCTGGTTGTTTCCTGGAAAGTTAAACTGCTTACAAACATCTAAGAACTTTGCACCTTCAGCAGGCTGAGGGTCCTGCTTCAGATGATGCCAGGCAGAAAACATATGAGAGACCAGGGTTACATACAGGATCTGAATGGTGCTCATGGCCCTGCAGGGAACAAGGCAGGCCGACTCCTAAGGACAGCATGGGAGTAAAGAAGAATGCATGAATCCTTGAGCATAGATTAAGTAAATAGAATTTATTGTACTTTCTGTCTTAGTGTATAATGAGACACTCAGCTCTGTGTGTTTCTCTATCTGAAGAGAGAAAAACAATTGGAGAAATCCATAGCTTGGGAAGGATTTGTCCTGTGTCTGAACTCCAGGGGTATAGTGATACAGAAAGATGCTGGATGCTGTTTGCAATGTTCTAGGTTTGCAGTATTCCCAGATCTTAAAATCCACTGCTTTGCACGGTGAAAACAAAGAAGTTGAGCTGAAATTGGGCAGTGTCCTAAATGTGACATGAAGGTCTTGCAAGAGGCTAAGTGAGTACGCAGCAAGCAAATTCAGCATCAGTGTTGTCAACCACGTTGTTAGAGTTGTGTGATCAGCACTTTTTGCCATTGAGTTCGTTCTTGCTCCCACCTCTGGCAGGTTTGGTGAAGAGTGAATGCATCAGGAAGGACAGAAGCTCAGTCCATGCAGAAGCTCAGTGCATGTAGGAGTTTGGCTAGAAGGCACTGCAGTAAAAAATAGCGAAGCACATCTGGTTTTAAGAAGCTACCGCGGCTGGATACACTGAGGACTTGAGAACAAACAGCATTACATGTGCTCTTGCAATCCAGGTACCGATGTTTCCCTCTCCTTCCTCTCCCCACACTGCTGCTGGCCACAGCATTGATGTTGTCCCCAGGGGATGTGTTTTCCCAGGGTCACCTCTTTGCTACCAGCTTCCAGACAGCTCTATGGAGGGAAGTTGCTCCTAAAATAAGATGCAGAGGCTTGGCCTTGCTCTCTGCTTTCTGCAACCTATCATGTTGTTTTGATAGCTCATGTGATAAAGGATCGGATACTTAAATGTTTCTGATTTTAAGTTTGTGATCAATAATAGAATAAAAGATACAGGAAAGTAGTCTTCCTCTTTCACCCACCCCCTTTTTTGGTCTCCTGAGCACTTAATCAGAATCCAGTCTCTCCCCACCCTGCACCAGGATATCTTATTCTTTAATTAAAAAGTATTTATACTCTAGCTCAGGCAATAGAAGGGAGAAGAAGCCTGTCAATGCATGTTACAAGTATATTGTAGGGTAATTTTACTCTGACCTACCAGCTAATGTAAAGACGCTGCATTTATTGCTTTTACAACTTAAACTTTATTTTTTTGTAAGATAATAAGACTATAAGACTCTGATCACACTTACATGCCTGTAGTTTTTCTTTAGTTTTGTGGTAATGATATTGAATTAGCTTAAAACAGAGGCAAGGCAGTTTGACTGCAGTAACTATTGATTTCCAGGCTCACCTGGGCTTGCGTTATTTCTCAGTGCATCTTTCGTGCTGAACATCTAAAGCTTAGATTTTGCGTTATTGCAATGTCTGTCTTTTACCCCAAAATGCTGTTTTGGGCTGTCTCCCTTCAACTATTCCTTAGCAAAGCTTAGGTTTGGGTAAAGCTGCATTACACAGAACAGAGCTGCCAGGCTGCATAATGAACTGCAAGAAGACTGAAAAATGCAGCTTAGTTTTTCTCTGAGATTACCGCTTTGTTGCTTAATTTAGTAGAACTGAACCTAGTTTTTCACCTCATTATTGTGGAGGCTGAATTTCTGACCCAGTTCGCTGCTCCCACACTTCTGGGACACCTGGTGCTTCCAGAAAGTTCTCTATCATCTGTCTTCGGAGGTGGATCCAGAGAGGGAGGCAGCAGGCTGCTGCTGCCAGTGAAGCTGGTTTGTGCCATGTACCACTAAATGACCTGGTCCTGTATCCAGAAATGATCCATTGGGTCTGCTGTTCATTGCTTCAGTGCAGTGGCTTAACTGGAGTTGAGCCTTCACTTAGCAAGTGAAGAAGAAAACGCTTTTAATCGTAATCAGGAGCAGGAGTCGTTAGGCCAGCTTGCCAAATCAGATTAGGAGCAGTTGTAAGGATTTATCATAAAGTGCCTGGACGTGGGAGACATCAGTACATAAACAAGATATCCTCTGATTATTTAATTATCTTGGCCTGCAACAGTGAAAAGCATTTGAAATGCCAGATCCTTTGTAGTGCTGAATATCCTCAACTCCAGTTGCACTCCCTGAAATCCAACATGCTCAGCGCCTTCCCGGGAGGTTCATCTGGTAACAGCCCCATGCTGCCCTCCCTCCCAGTAAGCAGCTGCTACCACCCCAAGGATGGAAATTAAAAGAGCAACCTGACTCCATCGATAACCGCAAAACATTCCTTGTATGTGAAATTACTTCATATTCAAGATTTCTACATAGCTGTGCCGCCACTTACAGAAACATGTTTTCACAGCTTAAAAGTATTAACGCCTACTGGACCTCAGATCTCTAGGTAGGGTTTGACATGTCTTCAAGAGATCTTCAGGACCCGCACAGGAATCCATGTGAACTAAGGAGCAACAGGAAGAAAAAAAAGCCACTCCTGGAAATTAAAAAATAACTGAATTTAGACCAAACACATGGAAAGTCTGGCTTTTGCCCTAAAAGGTTAATCACTATTTGGAATTTTTTGCTGTGGGAGATTCCTTGTGTGATTATTGAAAGGCGAGATCATCAACATCATCTTTTGAGTGCCAGTGTCACTCCTGGATAAAAACAAGCAAGATCAGCCCTAATATTTGCTCCCAGACACACTGCTGAATCTCTGGCTATGTTTGGGATAGGAAGGCATTTCCTCATGTGGTGAATTGGCAAAGCATTGGGGTTTGTCTTGTTCTTGTGCATTGCTCAAGGGCCGTTTTTTGGAGGCTTACTTCACATTCTTTGACTTTCTGCAGCCTTGTGATCGGAGCTGAACATTTGCCTTTTCCCATCACTGAGCCCTGTTTTGTTTCTAAAAATTTCCTCTGCTTTACCAAAAGGGTATGGAAGGATCTGCTTTTTCTGCATTACAAAGATACTCTCATATTCACAGAAATAATCCAGATTGTTTCCCACATGAAAATAAGACGCAGGGAAAGGAACAGGGCAAAGGGAATAACAAGCTGCTCAGTCAGTTACAGTCTTCGACTTCACTTTCTGGAAAACAAACGGATGCTCCACTGCTCAGATGTATGGTCAAAGCACACATTGTGTCTGGGCAACACTACATGTAAGGAGCAACCTCTCTGCTTTCACGTGTGACTAGATCATCATCAGGCCTAGTGTGAAACAAAGGAAGTAATTGCTAAACCTCACAGTTAATGACAAAAATCGTAATCCCCTTGCTGTTATGTTTGTAGAAATGGTCTGTAGGTATGTACAGCACACTAAGTTATTCTTTCTATTTCAGGCATGTTACATTCAGATCTGTATGATCTAAATGCTTTCTTTTGGTGCTCTTGGTAACCTGTGTGTATGTCAGCCTCTCTTGAAGCCAATGGGAGACTTTGCGCTGGACTCATAAAGAATGGGCTTTGACTTGGGTCAAGTAGAACCAACAGCTGGATCCAATAACAGCTGCCTGATCCAATAACAGCTACTTGATCCAATGTTTCTCTAGATTTTTTTTCTCTAAGCTTATTTTAATGAGTAGTCCATGGCTTGGTATACACCTCTCTCGTATTCAACCTCCACGATTAAAAACCCACCGAGACTAGACAGCTACGTGAAGGTTGTCTTGTGAGCACACAAGCAAATCGAAAATTGGAGCTCAAAGAGAAGAATAAATTGAATCATTCCTCCAAAAGGAATATTCATTTCAGCACGTTGTAATTGTAAGCAGTGTTTGCCGTTTAATACCTAAGTCCATTAGTTATCCTTAAACTGGTCCACTCTGAGGGTTGTGGGGGCAGTTTTCCTAGACAGAACACTGCTGTCCTCCCTTGCCTCTCTCATCTTGGTGGTGCACATCTGGTTTAATATCTTCCTTGTTGTCCATGGGCTGCACCCTGGATCAGAGGCTGCTGAGGATGCTCTTGCGAGGCAATAGCCCCTGCCTGCGTCTGGCAGGCATGACCCCAACTACGTGACCAACAAAGTGCTCATTGTTGCTGTTGGCTCCACTGCCACCCTGTGCACAAAGCTTAAAGGGATCTTTGACAGATCCCAGCAGATCGTACTGATGTCCCTTTCATTTAGCTCTGCTTCACTCTTGTCCTGCTGCTGCTGAAGTCAATAGCAAAAGTCCTTTGACTTCAGCTGTGCTGAGTACAAGTCCTGCTGGCCCAAAAAAAAAAGAGAATTGTGCTGCGATCATGCATAAAAGGAAGATGGAGAGGCAGGAGCTCCTGCTCCTTCCATTGTTATTTTATTATTGTTCATCATTTATCATAATTGCTGTTTCAATGTTAATTGCTGTTCATTGGAGGAACGCGCATGGAGCACGCTTCCTATTTGGAACTGACAGAGAGGGAGCATCTCAAAAAATCCCTGAGGATTTTTGACATCACAAGCCTCAGAAAGATAACAAAATTAGCACACATAATTCCCCTTGATTTTCTTTGTGCTTGCTGACAAGGTTAGCAACAACCCTTCTTTCTGAGAGCTTGTTTTGTCTCCTCTACCAAAGAATCTGGATTGGCAATTGTTAGGTCTGATTTATTATTGTATATCTTGTATTTCTTATGGAAAGGATGGTGAAATTAGAAACAAATTACATAAAAACATCATAAATTATAAAGGCTGGATGCTGAGGAAAATCAATTAAAAACAACTATTTTTTTTCTTTATCATGAACTTAAAGTGTGACCTGGAGACTGTCCCTAACTGACTCCTATTTAATACACCCCCCTCTAAATGGAGCTGGGGGCTGTATTAAGCAGCTCTGCTGTGAGGTGAACGATGAAGCCCAAGCTCAGTAAAACTGCCCATGGCTTAGCCTGAGTGTGGTCTGTAACGTGGCTGTTGGTGGCTGAGCCAAGCTGTCTGTCCTCAGATGTGTTCCTCTTGAGTTACGGTAACTCAAGTGATTCTGTCTCCTAGATGCCAGCTCTCAGCTATTCCTGGAACTAAATTCTGGGCTAGTAGCTATGCATTTTAATAGAAACAATCTATCTGATCTCCATTTTTTTCATTCTCATAAAGAAATGTTAATTTTTCTAATTTCTTTTCATTCTTCTAATTTCTGGTGATTTTTCCCATATATCCCCTTCTTCTCATACATGTTCTGGCTTGTGACAGAGGCACTTTTGTGATGAAAGAAAGTAGGACCTATTCGTGGGAAGAGGAAGGCATGGTCTGGATGCTTCAGAGGATCACCTTGTAAGTAGCTTGTCTTTATTGTCTCACAGTACAAACATGAGTCCCCATCCTTGTTAATCTGGCTGATTCAAGAGTTAGGAATGGAGTGCAATGATATCAATGGGTTATCCTAGGGCTGAAGAATGAGAATCCCCATTACTTATATTGGAAAATTTCAGTTACTTGTGTTCTCAGCAAAAGCTCCTAATTTTCTCAGCTATTTCTGTATATTCAGCATAAAAGGATTGCATAATGGCCCAGTGACTCCCACAACTATTGTTTACAATCTGTCAGCTAATCCTTTCTGTGAGTCAGGCGGTGCCTACTGGGCTGGGCATTTGATTGGGATTAGCAACTCATTATGATGATGATGATGCATATTGCAGTGCTGCCTGGAGGCCTCAGCAGGATTACGGCCACACTGTGCTAGACGCTGTGCAAACATATAGCTTGTAGCCTGTTCTTAAAGCACCTTCATTCTAATTCTGGATTTGACCCCTTTTCTCCTTGTGGACCTTGGGTAAGATGTCTAATCCTGTTCTGTTTCCATACCTTTTTGGGGGAGATGATAATTTACTTCCTACCATCAGTCAATGCCTGGAACCACCTGCTTTTGGAGGAGAACGCCAGGATGATGTCACCCAAAGGCCACAGGGAAATACAGCAGCACAAGTGGGAAACAGCATTTCCTCTGCTCAAGTGCCTCTGCTATTCAGTAAAGTAGGTTTTGCAATGGGAATTTGTGCCCTTTCCCGCAGTGCTAATGCACCCAAAGAATATCCAAGGTAAAAAACACAGCAAGTCTTGAGTTGTGCCAACGCTGTTCACAGCCATGGAGTTGCTCGCTGAGCCAGGGGCACAGTAAGTGTCTTTAGAGTCCTCCTTCTCCCCTCTCTGCGCAGCACGTGGCCCCTGTCCTCATGTGGGGCGCATGTCGGGTAGCAGGCAGACTCTCCTCCTCCCCATCCTTTCAGGCTTTAGGTGTTCCTGTTGCTGTTATTCCAGTTTCATGACAAAAGAAAGCTTGCTGGGTCTAGCTACCATCACACCCTGTTTGTACACCACCTCTATGCTGCCACAGCTTCACATCTGTGTCTGCAGTTGACCCGAGCCTTGTTTACATCCGCTGTTCAGTCACCAGCAGCTACTGCCCTCTGATATTGCTGAATTGTGAACCTTGACAGCTGAATGGTTTTCCATACAGTTTCAGGCCAGGGTGAGCTTGACTGGATTTTATCCCCCCCAGAGAAATGATGGTACTTCTTGTCTGTCCTAGGCGCTTTAGTGAAGAGACCATACCAACAGCTCGGAAAAATGAAGCTGAGCTATGTACAGATAAGTGAAAGCTTTGTGTGTGTAGTGGTTTAGAGCTGGGCTGGCCACTAAATGCTGGACAGACGCTCTCTATTAACCCCTCTTCCCTCCCTAGGAGGGGAAGAGAAAGAGAATAAGGGAGTGAGACTTATTCTCAGTGAGAATAAGTGAGGAAAATAAAACTAACAGATTTAATGAAACAATAATACTAATACTACAGGATAATAATGTAAGTAGGAAAAATAATGAAATATATACAAATATGTAGAAACATATATAAAAAACAAATATAAAATCCTCCCCACATCCCCCCTCATGACGATTATGTCACCAGAGACACTTCGGAGCAGGGCACTGGAAAAGTCCCAGTCTGGACCCAGCAGCAGGTAGGACCAGGACGCAGGAACTGGATTCAAGAACACATGGATCAGGATAGGAGGCAGACAAACTAGCAGGGTTCTGCTCAGAATTCGGCCATCACAGGAGAAGGAGGAATTGAAAAGCAAGAGAGTGAGACCCTTGTGATCCCTCAACTTTATACTGAGTATGATGTATGTGGGATGGAATACCTCATTGGTCAGTTGTGGGTCATCTGTCCTGTCCACTCCTCCCCGCAGGTGCAAATATGGCACTCATGGTGTGACAGTGGCCTTGCCATGTTTACGTAACATACAAGCACTGTCACCTATAGAAGTGAACACTATCTGGAAAAACATGCCTTTAGTTTCAGAAAGTACAGCCACTTAGAAGAGACTGAGCTGAAAAGTAAAATCACTAAATAGAAAATAAGTTCTATTTAGCTCAAACCAGGACAGTGGGTTGCCTTGATACCAATGAAGTGGTGGTCAGTGGGGCCACTTTGCAACCTACGCCTAGAGAACAAAGATGTCTGAGATATCTTCCAAAGACAGCAGCATCCCTCAAAGACAGGAACAGGGTGGTGCTTGCTGAGGACCTCCTCAACACCTTCAGCTTTGTCTTCCTCTTTTCTAAGCCCAGATCCCTTCTCTAAGAGGTAATAACCATGTGCTGGCCTTGTCACAGCCATCACAGGCTGCAGCTGGCACACACAATGCTATCCTGTTTTGTGAACTTTTTTTGCCTCATGGGAAATCTGAGACTTAAACACTTGCTTGGTCTTTATCTCTTATTTGAGACTGACCAGCCTGAAACACTTTTCATAAACCATCAGTTAGAGTCTCAAACATAGTTAAGTTCCTATCAGTTTAATTAAAGTAGATGACTGGATAGAGAAACCCTGTGAAATGCTCCCATAGAGGAGAAAGTGCTAAACTGTGAGTGCTCCCTTGAGTAATCATAATCGGCTGCCATCGGCAATGGCTGGTATCACAGGGCACTGAAGAAACTTGATTTGAAACTCAGACCTCACCACACACCAAAGAACAGTTGAGACAAGAGTGACTAAGGACAAGGACTAATCGTGTCCACTGTATCGTGAGAGTAACTGAAAAGTAAAGAGAAGAGTAAGATGGTCTGAGACGCAGGTCTGTAGAAAACTGGGCTTCATTAATTTTCCTGTAAAAGAGATAGCCTGTTTGATATGGACAAGGTTTTAAATAGTACTTTTCTGTTATTATAGGCATAAGGTCAGTCAGTCAATAAAAACATTCTTAAGGTATGAAAATTCGTATTTAAAGACTTAACCTATTGCATTCAGGTCTGTCCTGCAGTAGCTTTCTGGCATGTGGTACTGTGTGAGTGAGGCTGGGTATGAGAAGCTGGAAAGAGACAGTGGGGAGAAGAAAGCATTTAGGGCCAGCATAGAGTTTACTTTATGCTTCTCCTACCCTAGTGAGTTACAGGTGCTGGCTATGGTGGTATGAACTATACCAGGATACCTTTGGGGACTCAAATTTGATGGGCATATCTTCTATCTTTAGTTTTCATTGCGGCTTCACAAATTAGTGTTTGTAGAAGCTACCCACAGATTATATTAGTGTATTGCTACCATGGGATGCAGGCTTTAGGATTCACAATGCTGTGTGGCTAACAAGAGCCAACAAGTTATACCTGAGTCATTCCCCTGGGCAAAACATGCCCTGCTCTGATGTCTACAGGAGTGAGCTGAGCATCCTCCCAGGAGATGCCAAGTGTCAACACAAGGGCAGCCATCTCCCATTGTGATGAACCAAGCAGAATTTGGCAGGGGAAGACCCACTGAGGTGATCGATCTTATGTTTATCCTAGCAACGATATCAGGCTGCTGACAAGATTAGAAGGACGACACTTAATGAGTCTTTTGGTAGTGGGGCAAGATTGATATTCTTAGCATAAGCTACTTAGGAAAAGCTTCTTTTACTTAGCGTTTATCATTTGTTACTGATTTTTATTACATTATATTCATCCCAATAAAATATTATTAAATCTCTACCTGTTTCATACATAGGTATATTCGTTTTGATGTCAAACATACTTTGAGAGAAGAAGACTAGAGACAAACTGAGTTAGACATACTTAGTTACACTGATGTAAACTAAGTGTAGCTCCCTTTTTCACCAATGAAACAGAGCCTAATGTACTTTCTGAGTCATGATGTTTCTTTCTACTGATACTGAGGGAAGGTGGATCCTGCATATGATGACCACAGATCTGTGGACCTTATACAAGACAAGCTTACAGTGAGCTTAACAGGATCTCTGACTTCAGAAAAAAATACCAAATTTGATTCTGTAGAGTAAAACACATTGCATTGACTCAAACATGTCTGCAGTCCACTTTCCCTATCCCAGATGAGCCAAGCCAGACACCTTCCTTCTAGGTGAAATATTATTTTTGTTTGTTTTTCACAAGCTTCTCAGGTGTGCAAAAGGATAATGCAGTGTACGGCATCATCACCTAACGGTACTTGTAATGTGCACTGTGCAGAAGAGTCCCAGAGTGTTGTACAATGAAACTCTACAACAGCCGTAGTAAGGAAGAGCAATTAAAAGCAGCAGTTAACCTATATTTCTGTACCCTACTTTAAGTGTCAACCTACACCTAGGATTGCAAATACTAGTTGGAAGTGCATCACACTGTCCACAGACGTAATTACAGAAAGCTGTAGTTGTCTTTATCACAAAGTTTTAATTAGCAGGACACATTAAATAACCAGCTGATATGGATCTTAATGAATCATTTATAGGCCTACATCTACAATAATTATATGTAGCTGGGCACACATAATCACTCACATATGCCTGGGCTTTTGTGAAATGGAATATCCACCTTCCTCCTGTGAAGTAAAGGTGAAAGATAGCGATGGTACAAAACTAGGGCAGCAGCCCACCTTAACCAAACAGCTTGTGCCTGGACCATTACTGACAAGTTTGGGGAGAAATAAGAATTAGTTGGCTTTGAAAGAAATGCACCTTGAGGAAAGGCAGGAGCTCTGGGCTCCTGAATTGTTGGCTGGTTTGAGTTTGGGTTTTTGTTTGTTTGTTTGTTTGTTTTTAAATCAAGGTGGTTGTCCCAGGTGGGCACTTCATGTGCTGCTCAGGAATAAGTAGAGGGCAGATGCACACACCAGGGTTGGGGTTGGGGACACGGTTTCTGGGGTGAGCTGGGACTCCGTTGTCTGCAAGCCACATCGTGTTGTACTTGCTGCAGCTCCCTGGCAGCCCAACATGCCCTAGATGTGTCTCTTTTTCCTCCAATCGCGCTGCCTGCCCTGGAGCGTGAAGACGCTGCTCCAGAGCCATCACCACTCTACACCAGAGGAGTTCCCAGCCCTCTGGTTTCACCAGCTTTCTTGTTGCTTTGTATGTCTGGAGGAAAAAGTGGGAAATGTGTCCAAATATTCAATTGCTCCAGGGCTAATTTTTGCTCTGCATACACTTTTAGGGCCAGATTTTCATGGCATTTGTTTGTGATTGCTCCCTGATAGTAAAAAAATTAAGTATATATTGTCTGTTTATCTGGCTAAGTAAAGGAGGCATGGGAACAGCTGGCTGTGAAAGTGTATGTATTGTCACTGCTGATTTCTGTAGAGCTCAGTAAGTGTATGCATGTAGCATGGCTGAAGCCACGAACACAAATACGTTGTGGTGTAAGAGGCGTAACGCACACCTCTTCCTCCCCTTTGCCTAGAAGACGTGACTGGCTGAGACGGGCTCCTCTCGTTGATTGACCATGGCAGCAGGACAGTCTGACTGATGGTGAAACTGGTTCTTGGGAGAAGTCTGCCAGGCTCCAGGATGAGTATGTCGGGCATGGTGCCAGCCCCATTTCTTCTGGCAGGTTTATCCCTCCCATCTCCCTGTGCTGAGCTGCCTCCTGTATTCGTGTCCATGGTTTTGCTCCTCCCTGCCCCACGGGCTGCCTTAGTATCCATCTTGGGTCCTGTAGTTTAACTTGTGTAATTTTGAGTTGTTGCTTTCTTCTCCTGTTTTTTTAATCAAGTAATACTTCAATGTCTGATTGTATATAATACATTATGTCCAAAAAAAACCCAACAAAACAAACCTGCATCAGGTAGATGCATTTGTCCATAATCTTTCTTGCAATGCCTGACTTGGCTTACCCTGCTCAGCTGGAGCACCATGTTTGTCTGATTGCAAGGCAAAAGCTAGCAATAAACAAACCATTGCAAATGTATATTTGAAAAAGATTAGCAGCAAAGTATTACCAACCCATTCAATATTGTAATCCAAAGTCCTTTAAAAGCAGTGTTGAATAATTTTCTCAGTTAACCACAGAGTCTGCTGTTAACAGGTTTCCCTGGTTCCCTGGCACCAGACAAACTGCTGATCTCTGCAAAACTTCTCTCGGTTTAAGTACAGAGGTCTCTTTAAAATTAGTGGGCTTTTCAGAGTTAATATGTTAATCTCCTGATGCACCACAGCAGGCGTCTGGAATAGATCTTACCAGACTGTTTACACTCTGCTTCCTTTCAGGGTGGTTCGAGGCGAGGGAGCACTTGTGGCAAGAACTGATGTGGTGTAGGGTTTGACAGCATCTTTCCACACCTAGTTGTTGCTTTTGTGGAGGAGGGAGGAGTGGAGGAGGCTCTCAGTATGGTTCCCAGTATGGCTTCTCAGCTGCTTCCCATCAGGGGCCTCTTGCAGAGCCCCTGCTCCATTTCCCCCAGTGTGTCCTGGGTGGCAGAAGTTTCCTTTGCCACCTTCTCCTGGAGGAAAAGGAGAAAGCTGGTAGAAGAGGTTTACTTTCCCTCTCCGAGACAGAAAATTGTTTGTAAGATGTTCAACCCTCCAAGCCCAGAAGCACCTATGACAGAGGAGCGCACTACACGCTCCATCCAACAGGGCAGCTGCTGGGAATGCTCTGAGCACCATAACTGATAGCAGCCTACGTGCTAAAGCTGACAGCCTCTCTGGACGGATGGTTGTAATAACTTTGCACTTTGTGGCTGTCACCGTATTTATCCTCCCAACCTCAACCTTGGGGAGGTAAGGAAGTGCTGTTAGTCATTTTATGGGGAGAAACTGAGCCATGGTGTGATGAGGCCACACAGGGAGCCTGTGGCAGAGCTGCTTGGCTATCAGACCCTCCCCTCCTTTCTTATCAGCTCTGCCTGATATGTGTGCATAAGTACGATATGGGGAAATGGCTCCTGAGTGACTGTGAAGAGCGATGCCTACTCCCAACACCAAAACCAGGCTGCCTGGAAGCCCTCAGTACACTGAATGAAGACAGATTTGCTCCAGCACCATGTTTTCAGTGGAGCAGATTTTTTCCCAGTTCTCTTGTTAGACTCAGTCTTGGTTTTCCAGCCACTGCCAACACTGTCTGGGCACGGGTCCATGTTTACTCTAGCTCCACAGCCAGAAATATGGTGATGTCTGGTTCATGCTAGCATGCGGTTGTGCTGAATGCATCAAAATGCGTCATCAAGAGTCACCAGCTACATAAAGCATGGAGCCGTGGCAGGGAAATCAGAGTATACGGCACAACATTGAGGGGAGTAGCAGCACTGGAAGCCAGAAACTTGCCCAGAAGATTCTCTGAGGTTTGAAATCACTTTATCAGAAGGCCACTTCTTAAAGTAAAATGTTTCTTTCAGAGTGCTGTGTTTTGATTTCTGAGCTGGATCAGGAGTACAGTTTGTTTTACAAGAGCCAATGGTACCGATTACAGCCTGGGACTTTCAGAGCAGCACAGGGGACTCAACCACACATCTTCCATTAATTATCTCTTGGCCAAGTTATCTCTGCAATGATAGCACAAGTAATATGTCACAAGCTCATTTTCTGTCATTAAAGTCATCAGATACGACCCCGATCCTTGCTGGGAGCACATCTCCTCAGTAAGAAGATGCGATTTTATTGCTGGCACTTATGGAAGAATGCCGTTTTAATGCCAGGATGCGCTGAGGCAGAGCCTGGCTCCTGCTTTCTCAGACCTTCTGATGCAGGGAAGAACTGAGAGCTTGCACCAGCTCTCTTGTCAGTGCAGAGCCTGGACTATGCATGTCTTTGCTGGCCTCCTTCTCCTCCTCTTGGTACAACAAAGAAATTATCTGAGTTTCAAAAAGCTTTTGTGTAGGTACAGCTGGTAGGTATTAGCACTTCAGTTGTATATTGCTGGAATGTAAATAATTTGGCTGTTGTTTTGCTTGCTTGACTCCTTGGTATGTATCCTGAAAAAGCCTTGGGAGCAAGTGCCCTGGACTCCAAATCCAACATTTTGGGCTCCGTGGTGTGGCAGCTTCACCCTGGGAGAGGGTGTTCTCAGATCCTGTGGCCATGGTCTGGGGACAGAGTATTCAATCAGAAGTTGCTGCTGTTGTCCACCGTCTGAAATGGTTTCAGCTTTTAATACTCCTGTCCCCTCTCTCATCCTTCCATATAAGCCTTGGGGCCCAAAAAGCATCTGTTTCTAGCTATTTTCCAGTGCCAACCTCTATGCATTAAAATCTAGCAATGAGTTAACCACTAGCAATGGCAACTTATGCAGCAGCTTGCTCCGCCAGCCAATTCAGTTTGTATCTGAGAAGGTAAAAGCAAAAAAAGGCTCAGTTTGGAGTAACCTCATAACATGTGTGAGATTGCCATTTAAAAAAAGAAATGGTGGAAAAAAATCAGCCACTGGTATGGTCTATATCCTTCTCTTGCCCTTCACAAAAAGCAGTGCCAATGAATAGAAGTGTGCATCGCTCGGTCCATCTGGCTGCCCAGTGCCTCTGAAGACAGCAGCTGGGTTGGAAGTGGGAAGGAGGTAACCTGCTGAGCAAAGGTGTCCAGATAATAAATTAGTCCCCAAAAGCCTAAAAACAACAACAAAGAAATTGCACTGTCCAGAAATAGAAGTTAAAGGGGACAGGATTACACCATGTTAAGCAGCCCCTTCTGTTTGCAATTAGCACAAGGCGTCAGTAGCAATAGAGCAACTTTTCTACCAGCTCCCAAGAGGTGCTTGAGCAGGATGGATGTGGAAACTGTGCAGCAATGAGAAGCAGCTGAGCTTCAGCATCTTAGAAGGGAATGTACCTGTGTGGGTTTGTCCTGGCAGACACCAGCTGAAGAAGGTGCCAAGTGGCTCAGGTGAGGCCTGGGATCCTGTTGGGATGCTGTGCTAATTTGGGCAGTATTAAAGGAAGGATCAATTTTTAATTTCTTTCAGTGAATACCAATTTTTTTAAAAAAATTATTTTTAATTATTAAGAGTTCTCACAGAGTGAATCTGCTCTTTCCTTTACTGCAGCTATTGTAAGACTACCAGAAAGGCAATGTGGAATATGCCTCTCCAGGTGTGCAGGCACTGGCAAGGACCGTTTACCCAAGAAGAACTTCATGCAGACAGAGCCCGGCTGAAGTCAGAGTGGCTGTGTGTAAGTGTGGAGTTTCTTCCTCTCCTGGAACCCCAGGAAGATCAGAGGTAAGACTGGCGGACAGTGCAATTTTCATTGCAAGGTTATAAATGTGCCCTGGACCTTCATATATGTGTGTGTGGCCCAGGGTCTCTGAAGCACCCCTCTGAAATGCTGTCATGGCTAGGAAGATCTCTATCCTTGCACTCATCCACAGCTAGAGGCACAGAAAAACAATCAATCTCTTGGACTGACAGAACTGCAGAAGCTAAAAGCTTCTGCTTAAAGGCCACTGAGGAAAAATATTGCACTTTCCTTCCTCTATGTGCTACAGAGCCTTTCCTAGAAGGGCACAGCACTGGGGCTGGTTTCCCACTAGATGCCACACATGAATGTGAGTGCAGGTGAGCAAAGGCTGGTACTTCTTAACCAAACCAGCATGGGTGAAGGAATAACTATTTGGCAGCAATGTCTTAAAGCAAAATACGTTAAGCACTGTGATGAGGTGAAATACTATAACAGCAAGAACTCTATGTATTTGTAGTGGGCTGTATCCAGTGAATGTTACAAGGAAGCCAGGATTTCAAGAATAAGAGGAAGTTGGTTTTCAGCTGATTCCTAATTTAAAACAACAAAAAAAAACCTTACAGATTTGTGTTATCTCTGCCTGCTTATATCCTCTCTCTTCTCCTCAATAACCTTTGCCTCCATTAGGGTCGCTGTCTGCTATCAAAGACAGTGATGATCCCACCAGGTCTGTAAACACCAGCAATGTAGCTGGGGAGAGACCTAAGGAAATGCTGCCCATGGGCAGTCAGCACTCACACAGCTCCAGGCTCTCTTAAGGTCAGTAGCCATGGCCAACCTCCCTCTGGCAGCCCCAGTAGGCTTCTAGTGATGGTTTCACCCTTTTCCCAGGAGAATGACCTCTGCTTTTCTCCACCTGTGATGCAAAGACTAATCTTCAAAGTCTACGACATAGCTTGGTTTCACAGATGAGTTTCAGGCTTATTTTAGGGTCTGTTTTAAGCCAGGGGAAATACTGGTAGTGTCTGTGGCTGACGTGGTCTCTCCTGGCTCTCATGCTCTTGGGAAGTCAGTTATCAGACAGAATTTTAATGGCTCTTACGGGCTGTATGAAAGACTACTGATATCAGAGAGAATTCTTAAACAGACTTGTTCCAAGCTTTATACAATGTCCTTTTTGCCTTGCTGCAGAAACGTAAGCCCTAGTTGTGTGCTGCAAACCAGTTCGGCTGATGGATGCTCAGGGGAGATGGTGCTGGGAGAAGCTGCCTCCATTGCTGATTCTGCCCCAGAGGTGGGTTTGCTTTTGCTGCCTGCTACGATAACACAGTTTCTGGGCTGCACTCCTTTCCTGTGAAAGGGCCGCACATCGCACCACACTTTGTCCTCCCGTATGGAGCCATCTCTGTGTTTGTAGCTTAAAAGCTGAGTGCTGGCAAGGGGAGAGAGGAAGATCAATAATCCTCAATAAGGGGATAAGTAAGACAGTGGCTTAAGGGAAAGCTCCAGAGAGCTCGTAGTTATCATTAGGAAGGACAAGCAGTGATGTCTTATTGGCACATCTCATTAGAAATTGCTGGGAGCTACTGGACTGGGCAGTCACTTCAAATGCCAGCAACCCCAGGGGGAGCTGGATGTAAATGTTGTAATTGATATAAGGATGGAAGCTGCTCCACTACAAAGTGACATTTCGGATATTGTGGGAACGGATTATGTGAAACATCCTCAATAAGATCTGTTTCCCTCAACTCTTTTGACTCCTGTCAGAGGTGCATGTTCAAGCTTTTCTCTGGGCAGATGGCTTCTGCAAATAGAACCGGCTTTGAAATATAAAGTTTTGCTGAATTCATTAAATGCCTTCTGACTTCAAAGCTCTGCACTTTCCTCTTTAGTTTTAAATAGAGCCACTCAGCTGCTTTCAGGCCTGTTACATTTGAGATGGGTGCTGCAGTGGATGGCAGCAGCGGTGGAGCAGTTCTTCGGGGTGCACGGAGCAGTGATGTGCCCGCCCGGGGCTGCATCTCACCTCTGCTCACATCTGGTCAGGAGGGACACAGCCCCTACAGTTACATGGGCCTCAGGGGGGTCCCCATCGAGGACTTTCCCAATTTTCCCATTCCTCAGCAAAGAAGGCAGCTGCACTTGCCTGTCCTTGCACCCCTCACTGTCCCAGGGAGCAGGGAGCTGTGCAAGGAGGAGGATGGGACACAGTGGGGATGGTGTTTGCAACAGGAGCTGTTCTGCCCAGCTTGGTGTAAGTCCTCTTCATTGAGGACTTCACAACAGGAAGTTTCCTCCCTGGGAGGGGAGGATCTATATGAATTAATATTTCAAAAGCTCTACATTGAATTTACCTTTTGGTCTGCGGTGGCTTTCCGCCTCAGCTTAGCAAGTGGATACCAGTCAGTAGTCAGAAGTTACTGTAAGCATAAAGCTGTCTTCATTATTTTACTTTGGCTATATGTACTTCCCTTTGACTGAAGTGATGGGTTTGGGACTTCACATCTCATTTTAACATTTGAGGATGTGTTGGAGTCACTCAAAGGGAGACAATTTGGAGAGTTTTTCTCTTTGTATCTGCTTGCCACACAGAGAGATGACATTTTGTTGGCCAAAAGTTTTCTTGGAAAGAAAACATCACTTTTGAGACTGAAACATCAGTTTAGTCAAATTGTTCTTATGCACAAAAGGGGGGGGGAAACAAGCATCCAAACTTCAAAGTAGTTGAACCATCCCTTTCAACATCTTCTGAATCTTCTGATTCACCGTGACTTTATTTCAAAATCCTTCAGGTTCAGTTCGGAAGTTTTAAAGGCTCAAAGCCAAGATGTTCTGACTGAACAAAATGTTTGCTTCACTCACAAACTGCCTTTTTTTTTTTACGAACTAGCATCAGACTGAAAATCTATAATTCACCCTGCTCAAAGTGTTTAGGCAGAAAAAGTTCATTTATAGCTCAGCTTTCAGCAGCTAGATCCTTCATGAATGCTGTAAAGGAGTGGTGTATTACGACTTTCAGCTTTCCTCCGTATACTCTTGAACCACGAAGCTTTTGTGTGATTTTTGTCTTATCAGCAGTATAAAAATGTCAATTTTTCCCAAACCCTTATCATTTCACTGGAAAACCTATTCTTGATTTCAGCCCTGGAGTTGGCTTATGTGTGGTTTGATCATCTGTTCCTCCTTTCATATAGATGCTATCAACGTGGGCAGCAGAGCAGCCCTGTCACACAGGATTAATGTTCTTACATTGTGTTGCTTGTGGAAGCAAAGCAAAGCTGAGCAGTAATATTATACCATATGAATAAACACTGAAATTTGAATAAGTTTTCTGAATGTTTCAGTATCCTAAGCACAAAGTAATAACTCTGTCAGGAGCAATATTCACTGCTCTCTTATCTGGCTGTGATGGGGTTAGTGGCAGCCTCCCAGGAAGAACGCAGGTACGTCAGTGGTGGAAACCCAGCGTGCGGTGGTGTTAAAGCAAAAAGCAAACAAATCCCTTGGTCACAGGACAGCGAGAGAAACCTAATACTACTTGGAAAATCAGCCCTGCTTTGAATATGACATTTATCTTGGTTTCCTCATGAGAAGGATAATACAGAAAAGGGAAATATATTTGTATATGTATATGTATTTGTATATCAGACAAAATATGTTGTAGAATTTGGTAGAAGATGAAAATCAGTGTCTGTGAAATCTAGAATTAAGGCAGTGAGGACAATGGGGAAAAACTTGCTGAATACTCTCTGCCTTAATACAAAATCAAGGAGGGGTAAAGCCTCAGTGAAGGATGAGACTTAAAAATATTCCCATTCACCTCACAAAATTAGAAATAATTCTGCAGCATTACTGGGGTGGGAGGAGGTTACTCAGCCATTTTTCAAATTTGTTTTAGTATTTGCTTCTAGGTTTCCATGTGCATTCATTTTCAGACTCGCCAGCCAAAAGATGTTTGATGCTGAGAAAATGGTAAAAATCTCTCTCTTCCTAGTTGCCCCAAGGTCAGTGCTTAGAGCATTTAAATTTTGGAAATGTCAGGTTGAGACACTTGCATAGAAAAAACAGATGTGTAATTACACTGTTTATCATATCTATCTGCTCACAATCATGTTGAGCTCTAGTCTACTCTGAAATAAAAATCTTCCTCCATGACATATTGCTGCCCAGTAGTAGGTGTCACTGAGCATATTTAAAATTTCTTCGGAAGAAGCCAAGATTAGCCACTGCCAAAAACTAGATATTCCATTAAACAGTCTCATGCTTCAAGCCAGTATGGCAAGGGTACCTCTTCATGGAAAAACTGCTGCTGTGGGAGCAGCTGAGATTAAGTGATTGTGGAGGTAATTTTTACATCAGCAACATAGTCACTTATGTGTGTATGTAATGGTAAGATCTGAAGAGGACGGCCACAAAGCTCGGTGCACATCTGGTGTTTCCCTTGAGCTTTCCCTTCCTCTTCCCTTCCTCTTTGGTAACTGTGATCTAGCCTGACCCTGGAAAATCACAGTAGAAAAAAAAAATGGCTGTATTGTAGTGATGGCTTTGCAAGAAGCAGGTGTATTCCAGTTACAGCTTTGCAAGAAGCGACTGTACTCAAGCTATGGCTTTGAACATCTCTTTTTACGGCAACTCAGGTTTGTGCCTTTGCTCCTTCTCCACCCCCCTCCTAGCCTGTCTGTGTCCATGCACAGGGCTGTCCCAGCTGGGCTGACATCACCACTTGCAGGACTGTGCAGTGGACTGAGCAGAGCTCGTGCCCTCCCTCCTCCCCTTTTGCTTTCTCCACATTATTTTTCCCACCAGCTCAGCTCCCTGGTGCCATTTGCAGCACAGCTGATGCCCCTGTGCAGCTAGGGATGACTGGGCTGGGGCAGAGACTCTCCCAAGGGGGCAGAAGACTTTCTGTGCCCGTGGAATGGTGGGTGAAGCATGGACTATTTTATTTGCCTTTGGATCTAACTTTCTCAGTTTAGATATTGTCAAACAACTGGAAGGACTGCCATTAGCCACCTGGTTCCCATTAGCAAAGTCACTTTAAAATCTTGTTGCAATCACTTTGTTTTCTAACGTGTAACTAAAAGCCTGTCTACCATTCCTTTACATGACGGCTGCTTTCTGCAGTCTGAGCCTTGCAAACAGAGATCAGGTATATGCATCTCGCTGATACAGGTATTTTGAAACCCTTTCCAAATACTTTTGCCAGTGACTGCAGAAAAGCCTTTATATCAGTAAGGATGTGTATATTGGGCTTTCTTCCATAAGCTGTGAGAGGGGCACAATATGTGCTGCCGGATTATTTTACCAACTGAATAAATGTCATTGCTTTTTCAAATAAGAAACTTGGACTATGGCAGGAGAAGTATTTCACTGTATAAATGAATTCCACACATCCAGAGTGGGAACTCAGCACCTTCGCTGGGCAGAGATGCTTGGATATATGTAAAGCACCGCAATATTTTAAGTTTTTAATGATTAAAAGGACCCCAATATTTTGAATGAGATTTTAGCTGTCCAATATTGCACGTGGGGTTTTTTTTCCCCTTTGGAGGAACTGGCTTTTTAAAGCGGCAGCTGAGACCAAAGGGAATATGTGAGGCCTGAGGGGAAAAAGAAATCTTTACAAAATCTCAGGCTGGGCCTTTGCTTTTGGGCCTATGACTGAAAATGTGAATCCTTGACTTTAATCTTCCCTACCCGGTTGTTCTGGAGGAATTGGGCTATATGCTGTTCTGTACAAGCTGATGGGTTATTGCAATCAAAAGCCTTGCTGAGATACAGTCTCTGACTCTGATGGTATGTCATTAGGGTATTTTTCCTTCATAGGATGAGAATGTAACAGGATCAACAAGTCTCCTCAAGAAGTGCACCATGAGCCTTAAAATGTAGAGTACAGTGAAGGATGGCATTACATTAAAATGAAGCCTTCTATTTGTAATTAGGAGATTAGTTTGGTGCTGTGCTTTGCCACAGACAGCAGTTGAAATGCCCTGGGAAGGACTGTAATAGCCACCTCAATAGTTAGGAACTGGCCTGTGGCAAGCTGTATGTGCTCCCTGATGTGAAATGTCTCATGGACTCTGTTGAGCTTGTCCTTGAAGACAGCTCCCATGCTGACTTGCTGTGCTCAGCGAGGCTGCCACAGATTTACTGTACAGATGGTGACCCCAGGGAGTCCATCTCCTAAAAGCTCATCCAGATGCCCGAGCCAGAGGTGCTGTGCAGAGGACACAGCATCCTGTGACTGCAGAGGCTGTGAAGCCAGTTTCTCCACTGGACTCTCTTCAGAAGAAAAAGTTTATATAAATGTATTCCTCTCCTTCCTCGCCGTAGGATTTTGGAAAAGGCAGAGTAGCACCTGCCATCCTGCAGGGATGGGAGCTGGGTGGTGTGGGGCCACAGCAGATGCTGGTACCCACCACACAGGGCAAGCCTGTAGCACCCAACTTCTCTCTCCACTCTAGCAGGTAAAGCACCTGTGTCGTGCATCCTTGTTAAAAATGCACAGGTTGTGGCACTGTAAGAAAGAAATCAATGCATTTCCATTTGAGTGTGGTAAATGTCTTTTGCGTTTGTGGGTAGCTCTTCCAAGGCTTTAAATTGGCATTGACTGGTGATGTCGGGGTGTAGAGGGAGAGCTGGAAGCAGGGTTTTTCTCAACCACAAAGTAGCAAGTGGCTTTGGGCTGGCTTTTAGTGCAGCACAGAATTCAGCTGGTTTCTTCTGAAGCGTTCCTAGAAAAACCTTGAATTCAGTCTCCAGTTTTCCTCTTTGCTAGATGGAGTGCAGGAGATGTTCATTTGAGCTTGCATAGAGGTTAGTTTGGGATTTTTCTCCCCCATTGTTAGCAAATGGGACAGTGCTTTTGTTTCCAGACAGTTTTTAATTTTTAAAGCTGAGGAGTGCTTCACTTTGACATAGTGTTAAACATTGAAATGCACCAGTAGGGTGCCTTCTTTATATCCAACTCAGATGGCTCATCTGCAAAACTAACCCCCAAAACCAAACTGAAAACAATTCTATTCATTTGCAGCCAAAAAAACTTTCTTCCTTCTGTGATCAAAGCAGGAACTGTGTAGTTTGGTTTGTGCAATGGGATTGGATCTTTCTTCCTCCCCGTAACATAGCTTCAGTCAGTTGTCAGCCAAGAGATATGTTTGGATTTTTTATCCCCATGTGGATTTGTGGGAACACACACCAGGAGACCAGATCAACATTGTAATAGTGCCTGCATTGATCTAACACAGTGTCTATGTGGACTCCAGCCATCATTCACTTCTTCTTCAGCATCCAGAGGCTATAATGGATTATTTTATACAATAATCATGATAGTACTTAGCTGTTGTCTACCATTTGCAAGGCTTTTTATGAAGAAGGTCAATATAATTATCTCCATTTTGCAGCTGGAGAATAAAGGCACAGAGAACCACAGCTGTGATGGGACTGGGGAGAGGATCCAGTCTTCTCTTCCCCAGCTGTGTTTTCTCTTTGGGAAATCCCATCACTGAGATTTGACTGGAGCCTTACTGGTGTCTGGGATATCAGCAGCTCCTTTCTGCCTCACTGCATCTTCATCTCTTAGGCAGCAACCTCCACCAGTGGCCCAAGGAAACGGGACTCATCCTTCCTCACCCCGTCTCTCATCAAGTCCAAGGGGGTTTGGGGGCCCAGCATGGCCACCTGTGACAGCTCTATCCCTCCCAGCCCATCTGCAGCTCCCAGACAGGTGGTAGAATGCAGGCATTTCCTAACATTAAGCTGAAATTAAGATCTGAACCCAGATGAAGGTGGTGAGCTGTCACTATCACCACAGAGCTTCTGTGCTTCAGGCTAGCACGCTTTGCACATTCAGAGACTGAGGAGACCTTACCTTACTGCCTTAAACTCAGTTAAAAAGAAAAGTATCAGAAAAATTTGTCTTTAATAGGACCTAACCCATCTGTTCTTACAAACTGGGCCCTATCTACCCTGTGCTGTGTTTGCAGCTCATGCTTAGCAGCTACTTCAGGGCACTTACCTGCAAACAAACCCTGCCCAGGGGAGGGGAGCATGGGCTAAGTGTGGTATTAGCTTTTCACTTCCACAGTTCTTGTAACTATAGGATAAAACTGTGTGTGTGTGCTTAACCCACACCTCCTCCCAGGCCCGGGATGGGCTCCTGTCTTTACAGTCTCACTGTTCAGCATCCAGTGTCTGTCAAGTGCGCGTCCTTCCCAGCCCCTGCTCGTGGTACTGGAAATGTTATTTCCCCTTTGTAGCTGACATTGGTGTATCATCAAGATACCCAACAGGAGACTCTGAAAGGAGAAAAAGTTGTTTGTTTGAAAAGGTGTTTTGGCAAGTTTCTAAATGAGATTATGGGTCACTGGAGAGCTTGTGATGTGAAGCAGTTCCCAGCCCTGCCTCCTGCTTCTGCAGCGCTTGCTTCCCGAGCCTTTAGGCATCTGCAAACGCAAGAAATACTTGAAATTACAAAAATTGGAAGAGGCAGTTTGGTAGCTCATATTTCTTAAAGTACATGAAACTCCAGTAGGTCACTGGCTGGATAAAGTGGGTAAAGCATAATCTTTGTGCAGACCATAAATAGTTTGTCTGCTTCCAGCAACGGGAGGGAAAAAGGGTGGGGAAAGCAGGGATTACGGCTCGATTAGGAGGAGAGATTTCCCACAAATATTTTATGATTTGCTCATACCTTCATCATGTGTGAAATCAGGGGTCTAGAATAACTTTCCAGTTCCTGAAAACACAGTTACTCGATTCAGAAGCCGCCACCATGGCGCGAGTCCTCGATTTTATTTAACCAGTTGTAACCTCATGCAACCGCACTCCCCAAAGCGGATCGCTGGCCTTTACCTCCCCATCTCGCTGTACTCTCTGTTTCTGAGTCACCAGGGCACCTATGCTGGACCACACTGCGCCATGTTGGGGCCCCACGGGATGATGAACCAGGTGATGAAATGCACCTCGTGACGGAGTTGGGAAATGTCAGTTCTCATCGCCTGGTGCTCTCTACTGCTAATATGAAATTATTAGAAATCTTTTTCTTTAAAGAAAAGAGGCTTGTATTATATGTTGCTATATTTGCATTTTTTTAAAGTGTGAACTTCTAGCAAGAACGCACCCTTGTCTCTCCCATCTATCAAGATATAGTTTGTTGTTGAGCCTGGTAGGCTGCAGTCATGTAATATCTCTCTGCAAGGAAAAGCGCTGACAGCAATATGAGTGTTTTCTGGGGTTAGTTCTTATTCAGTTTGAGGCGGTTTGAGTTTGGGTTTTTTTTTCCTAATTTATTTATGGGCATTTCAGCAATATTTTTGGTCAGTCAAGGAATGAACAGAATGCTGTAATGTTAGGAAAAAAAATGGAGCTTTGATCAGTTTTTGAAGAGATCTGTGAGGAAAACATGCAAAAGAAGTTGCAAGTGCTAGGAGAAAGGAAAGGGAAAGGCACAATACTGCTCAGTACCTTAAATGTTATCTTGTGCCAAAATGCCTAGTTTTTGTTTTCTTATTTTTAAAGGATGAATTATTGGAAGAAAAAAACACCTTCATATGAAAATTACTTCTTTTGTGTGTTTTTCTAGTGGTTTGCCTACAAATAGAAAGTTCTTACTTAATTTCAGGCAATTGTATTAATCTCTTATCTTAATTGTGCTTTGTCATTTGCGTAGGCTGGCGAGTCACTAACCCCTTCTCCAGTTATTGCGGGAGGAAGGGGAAAAAAATCCTTACCTGCTTAAACAAGAAAGGAGTGAGGCTGGGAACCTGTGTGCAAAGTCATTACTTGGGACTTTCCTTCATCAAATAGCATGGTGGCTCCTGTCCTTCTCTCACCCTTTCCTTCATTTGAGAGAGAGAGAAAGGTTATGTTGTAGAATCTCTACCTCCTAAAATTGCATGTAAAACTATGTGTGGACTACAGTATCATTAAGCATCATATTTAAAGCCCTCACCATATTTTTTTTCTTTTAAAATAAGGACTGACTTTTAAATTGCAAGCAAGGACTAATGAATACAACACTCCAGGAGGGAGCAGGCACACTGTGTGGCACACTGGGGTCCGGGTGAGTGCCAGCCCCAGCTTGACACCTTCTTGCAGCATCAGAATGCAGCAAGTGTGGTTGCCTGTGTCTCCCCTGTGCTGTGGGGCTGAGCCCCTGCAAACAGCCAACAAGTACTTGAGCACTCTGCTCCTTCAGGAGACAAAACTCTCATTCCTGAACTACCAAGTAGGAAGAGGATTTCAGCAGTGATGGACAGACAAAAGCAATTACTTGGAACAGTAGAGTAGTTTAAACCATTTTTATGCTGGACATCCTTCCAAGTGAAGAGTAAAGGGCTGGCTAACTCGACAGCCTCTGCTGGTGTCAAGCACATTTGTCGCTTTAGATTTCACCTTTAAATTGTTTTCTCATATAGCCATGGATATATCCCTTAAGCAGATTTGTTGTGTCTTGGGTGGGAATGGAAATTACCACTACCTGAACAGTCTTTCCTTGTCTCTGTCCTCTGGGAAGCCTGCTATTCCTGTTTCTTTTAGTTCTGATCAAAACATGGTATGTCTGTATCATTTTACTGCACATAAAGCATGCAAACACTGTTGTGCTTTTTGGAGTGGTATAGCGAATTGTGAGAAGCACCTACATCTGCTGGCTGAGAGCTAACTGCATGTGTATTCTGCTTGGCTTTATATATGCCTTTAGTACTGCCTGAGACAGAACGAGACAGAGATGCCAGTCCAGCCCAGTCCACTAAAAAACTTCGGGAGCATCTTTTTATTCTTGACATTTGTAGCAAAGTAAAAGCTAGGTTAGATGTTAAGAAGGCTGTTTCAAGCAGTAAGATTATTCAGACCCAGAAACAGGCCATCCAGGGAAGATGTAGAGTCTTCATCATGGATGGTTTTAAGTAAAGCAGAGATTAAAACCTGGCAGAATTCATGTAGAGGTTGCAGTTGATCCTTCCTTGGAACTAAGGACAAGATCCAACACCTTGCAAAGACAGTAACTTCTGTTTTATTGGCTGTGCAGACCTGAACCAAGCTGCACTTGCAGACTGGGGGTGATGCCCATGGCTGGTGTGGGAGTAAGCGCTTAAACCAAAGGACCGCCTTGGGGGCTCTGGCCCCATCTCTGCAGCACAGTGTCTTGTCTCACACAGCCACCAATGACAGACTCATGAGGGACCAAGCGATTACAAAGTGCTCCTTCCCCTGGCATAACCTCCCCATTTCTGGCAAACAGCTGTTTGAGAAACTTTTTGTGATGAAGATTGTCTGTCCATCATTGTGTTCAATAGCTACCAGTGCCTTAGCCTCCAGGAATTTGTCAGATCTCTTTCTGATATTTATGCTCTTGGCTTCCAAAATGTACCATGGCCATGGGCTCCACAGCTTTGTTATATGCGGTGAGATTTGGTTTTGGCTGGCAGTTTCTCTGAGCATCCCTGGTCAGTGGCTTCTAAGAAATCCCAAGTGATCACTCTTTTCCACACCAGGCATGAGTCTACACACCCCTAACAAACCTCCACTCTCAGTGCATGGGGGCAGAGGGACTGCAGGAAGAAAGTTGGGAAGGGTCTTGAGCTCAGGAGGAAGTAGGAGCTACTGCTTTTGCACAGCAGAGGGAGTATAGCCAGGCGGCTGACCCAGACTAAGAAATAGCTGGCTGAAATTCCGGGGCAGCCCTTCACTGTCTACAAGAGAAGCAGCTGATGGGCTGAACCTTGCATCTCCGTGGGGCAATAGCTCCTGGTGAGTCCTTGCGGCCAGCTGCCAAAATCAGGAGGATGGTGCTGATGGGAGAAAAAGTGGGTGGTGTGGCACCTGACCGCGACGTGTCCTTCCCTCCCACTCATGCTGGAGGCACCACCAGTGACTAGCTTCCAGCTAGGGAGCTGGTGGCCTCATTGTGTCACTCATCCCCACTCATTTCGGTGTTGTACGTGTGTGAGGAGCAACACCAGAGTCATCACCCCGAGCCTGATTGTCTAAACCGTGGCCCTGTGGGGACGATGCTACCTGATGTCTTCGCCGGCAGTGCCTTTGCAGCAAAGCTGCAGGCATGCTGCAGCCCCAAAGGCTCCTCTGTCAGGGATGCGCGTTTCACACCTGCCTAACAGGTACAGGATTACAAGTGGCTCTTGCTTTGTAAATTAACCCCCTGTGATTAGAAACATTAGCGCTGCAGCTTCCCCAGCAACAAAAGCAAAGCCCTCAGTAAGCCTTGCTGCTTGTTCTGGCAGTCGGAGACAGCCCTGGGAGAGCCTGGGATTGCTGCTTTTGATCTGAGCTGTTATTGCAGTGCAGCACATTGAATTTTGAACACAGAAATTGCATGGAGTGGCCCGATCCCAGGTATATTCCTATTCTGTCAGGACCCTTTTGCTGTCATATTTCCCCCCATGGCTCTGAAGAATGTGCCATTTACGGGCAGTTGACTGGGTGGGGATGGAAAAAGTTGTGCAGTTACTGCTCTCCCCATACAAACTCCAACTTCCCATTAACTTAAATTTGCCCTGAGCACCTTTTTAAAACGTGGTTTAATTTCCCTCTTTCAGAGTTTTTGTCGGCACTTATCACTCTGAACTGGTACTTAATCAGTCCCTGTCTGAATTCTCTGTAAAGATAATTGATGTCCATGTCTCCAACAAGCTGAAAACTGTTTCCGCCCCCCAGCCTTTGACATATAAAGGGACTTTGTTTTCTGCAATGGATGTTTTTGTCTAACAGGCAAATGATCGTGGCTGTAAGGCTTGCAGAATGGGGTGCAGCTGTAGACACCTGTCTTTCATCCCAGGACAGGAGAGGCGTGATGCCCTTCCTGGATGAAAGCTGAGGACTTTTTCCAGAGCTCGCCCCATGTGGGCACCTGACTTGTTGCAGGGGTGTGTTTCTCTCCAAACCGTTTGATCTTGTCTTTTCCCAGGGCGGTTTCAAGACTGAAGTTACTCTGTCTCAGGAGCATTTTCAGAGGTCCTTCCAAATCCTGCTGGAGCTCGCTATAGGATGCAGCAGCCAGGGTATCCACACAGGAGCAGGCGAGATCCTTCAGGCGCTGAAGATGACGAGAGATCAGAATGGCCACTCTGTGCTGATCTGAACTTCCAGCTCTTTCCATGAGAAGGTAATTAGTCCTCTGAAGAAATAAGTCAGAAGCTCTCGCTGCTCTTTTTGAAAGTTTAAACCTGCCCGGTGCTGCTGACCAAGTGTTGCAACATCTTCCCAACTGGTAGCGTGACCTGGAATCAAACTGTCATGTGTGAGGTGATGCACACCTTGCTCCGACTACAAAAAGTCTAGTAAAGCCCAATATTTTGCTTTCCAAAGTAAAAACAAACAAACAAACAAAACCAAATCCGAAACCAATCTCCAATTTTGAAGTACAAGCTTGCTCTGAGTCAGTAATACAAATGTCTGAGTCTGCACGCAGCCTGAGACAACTGTCCACTTCGCATTTTTCCCGTTTATCTCAACGCATGGTTAATGGAGTAGCCTAAAAATGATGCTTCAACTTCACTTTAGGCTGGTGTTGACCTCTGAAGCACTGGTTTTTACAAAGGCCAGTGAACAAACCACCCAGTCCACTTGTTTCATCCTCCTTGGACACCCACTTTGTGTCTCCATGAAACCCAACAAACCGTTTGCTGCAAAACTTCACAAACTTGGACTTTCCCCGAGTTTGACCTGCTGTCATGTGTGCTCAGTGTGAGCAGTTGTGGCACTTTGTGAAAGCATAAGGACAGAGTCAGGTGAGTGGGATTTGGTAGGAAAAAATAGCTATCCCGAGGGGTTCGGTCCTGACGGTGCCTGCCTTTGTCTACCAAATGGAAATGTGAATTTTGAACAGGCGCTGCATTGAAGTGCTGAAGACACCAGAGGGCCCTACAGCAAGAGGTACAGCTGGATCGCCACAAAGTCCACAGGACCTTGCTCTCAAGGCACGCTTTCATTTTTTATGATCTCCCCTCAGCAAACACTAGCTGCTGCCAGCAGCGTGGGCCTGAACTTGTTATTTGCAGCAAGACAGTGGCTCTAGTTCAGGTTGTTCCTGTCCTCAGCTCTACTATTTTATCAGGATATTGTGCCATTTAGGATTTCTGTGAAAACCTATTGTGCAGAGTGTACTGGAAGGGCCAAGGCTATGCTGAGAAACCAGTTTCTGACAGCACTTGACTTAATCTGGAAGACAGCCACCTCTTGGTGGTTTTGGTGGTGTCATAGTTTTCCCCAACCTGTCTGACAAATGAGCTTACCTGTAGTTGCGTTTGTGCCATTCCTATAGGAAGTTTATGCTGAAGGATTGCCAGGCTTCGCTCACTTGGACGGGGAAATCTCTTACATGACTCGCCCTGTCTGCTCAAGAATTTTGGCCGCCTCTGTTGGCATGATAGAGAAATGTGTTTGCTAGGCTTTTATCCTTAAAGGGATAGAATTTCGCTGGTATTTTACACTTAAAAGGATATAAAATTTCTTCAAAACCAGAATGCACAAGCATATACATTCTCAGTCTGTTGCCTGGGATATTAGCCAGGCAACTCCTAATAACACTAAAGCCTAGCAATGTAAGATTAAAATACATTGGCTGGGGATAAATTGTCCATTTACTACACAATAAATCTTAATGTGCAGAGGAAATGCACCCGAAGCCCAAAACAAATCTTGTCAAGCCCATGGTGACACTTAGGGGGTTAATTTCAAGAGCATCTAAGGGCTCTCTTGCACTTGTTTTAATTATTTGGAAATTGCTCTTCCTGACTCCAGCAATGCCTGGTATTCTTACGTGGCAGTTTCTGCTCGGTTTCAAAATATCTTGTCTGTCTCACGCTGTTTGTGTGTGTGCCTGTGCTCCCTTTCATCTGCTTATAGCAACACCAGGACACCGCTGGTGTGAAAACCCAGCGAGGGCTGGAGCGGGACACCAGTCCGTGTGTGCTCAAGGAGCGGTGCTACGGGACGTCACCAAGCCGGGCTTCACACCCTGCTGTGCCCAGCCGGGATGGTGTGTGGGGACACGGTAGGCCGCACTCCTCCCCGAGCCTCGACCCCCCATTACCATGCCTACATTTTTGCAGCGCGCAAAGTCCCCGCCTTCGGGACTAGACCGCAGGGGCCCGCCTGCGCGCAGGCTGCAGCCCAGACGGGGGCACCGGCAGGGTCCTGCACCCCCCGGGGAGGTGCTGGAAGGA
>NW_010198245.1:0-531 GCF_000695765.1 Mesitornis unicolor
CGTTTGTTGTGCTTGCTGCTTCAGCCGGCAGCAAGTGTGTGTGCGTGTGTGGGCGGGGAATGTTCCTCCTCCTCCTTTGGTGTTACTGAGAGTAGTTAGGCTAATTGAAAAGAATGTCGAATTAACCCTAAGATGCCTACATGTTTTTGTTCTGCACGTAGTGTTGGAAAAAAGTGTAAGTAATGTAAGAAGCTGATAGAGGAGGACAGGTTTTTTTTGGTGGTACCGAGATGTAGACAATAGGGAAGTTGAAAGAAGTGTTTGTGGTAATAATGGCGAGTAGGAACCTGAAAGGAAAGATTGTTAGCCCGATAGCAAGGAGCCATACTACAAGCACCCTTGAGGCGGGCTGTAGGACCGTTCAGAGAGCCGGTGTGGGTTAAAGTTCCTTTCTCGGGACGGATTTGAAAGAGTGGAAAAAGATGGCTGGCAGATAGAACGTATGAGAGAAGGGAGATTACTTGCTGCACATAGAGAAAGGAGATGAGTAGGAAGAAAACGTTTCCTTGCAGAAGCTCAGTGTGATCTGTA
>NW_010198245.1:1548-11452 GCF_000695765.1 Mesitornis unicolor
TGGTTAAACGCTTGGAAGAGCTGGCAAAACCCAGCCATGCACAGCTGGTGTGGTCCCCTGACCAAGTCTCAAGAAGGAGCTCATGAGAGCCCCAGCTTTGGGACCAAACCTTTTTGGCTCCTTTCTCATGAGAAGCAAGGGATAGCTTTAGAGGTCCTAGCTCAACAACTGGGACCTGATAAAAGAGCTATGGCTTACTTCTCTAAACGACTAGACGAAGTAAGCAAGGGATGGCCAGGGTGCCTGCGAGCAGTAGCTGCTGTAATTCTTAATATCGAAGAGGCCCGGAAGTTTACCCTAGGCCAGAAAATTACTGTATTGGTTTTGCATACAGTATCTGTGGTGTTGGAACAGAAGGGAAACCATTGGCTTTCCTCATCCAGGTTTTTGAAATACCAAGCCATCCTAGTAGAATCAGATGACTTCAAGATTGAAGTAACTACTGTTGTGAATCCAGCCTCTTTTCTCAGTGGAGCAACAGCTGAGCTGCCAACACATGACTGCTTAGAAACCATAGAGACGGTGTATCCCAACAGACCTGATCTGAAAGAAGAACCTTTTGAGGATGCTCAGGAGTCCTGGTATATAGATGGAAGCAGATTCATCCAACAAGGTGTCTGTAAAGCAGGATATGCAGTAACCACTACAAGTCAGGGTGCTGCATGCCCACGGAGCTATCTGGAAAGAACAAATTATGCTCGCTGCCCAGGGAAAATCAGTGAAACATGCTGAGGAGATACTCCAGATATTGGAAGCCAAACAGCTGCCTGCCAAGGTTGCTGTAATGCATTGTTGGGGCCACCAGAAAGGTGATGCTGATCATGAAAAAGGAAATAGGCTGGCTGACAGAGAAGCAAAATTGGCAGCAGAAAGAATGCAGCAGGAGTTCTTAGCAGACGGCAGGCCCAGAAAAAAATGAGGAAGGAATTAAATATTCCGAGGTTGATAAGGATTTTATTCCTAAGTTAGGAGGAAAGATCCCTGAGAAGGGATGGGCACAGCTGTCAGATGGTAGAATGGTAATACCAGATGAAAGAATATGGGGAATCATTAGAGAAGAGCATAATCACACTCACTGGGGGGCAGATCCACTGTACAATTACTTAACCCAGAGCCTGATAGGAAGGATTTTGTATACTATCATACAACAGGTTACGCGACAGTGTGAAATTTGTGCTAAAAATAATCCAAATATAGGAAACAGAAACAGGTTGGGAACTATTGGTAAAGGGAATGTACCAGCGGAACATTGGCAAATAGACTTTTCTGAACTTCCAAGAAAAGGGGGATATGGATACTTGTTAGTATTGGTAGATACTTTCAGTGGATGGCCAGAAGCTTATCCATGCAGAACAAATAAATCAAGAGAAGTTGCAAAGGTATTGCTGAATGAAATTATACCTCATTTTGGAATACCAGAGGTAATATCATCAGATAGAGGGACCCATTTTTGTGCACAGGTAATACAGCAGGTTAGCCGAGTGCTGGGAATTGAGTGGCAATTGTATACGCCATACAGGCCACAGGCAAGTGGTTTGGTGGAAAAGATGAATCATTTGTTGAAACAACAAATAGCAAAAACATGCCAGGAAACAAGTCTTCACTGGTATCAGGCTCTGCCTATAGCCCTCCTAAGAATGTGTGCAAAACCTTGGGCTAGAGAAAACTTGAGCCCATTTGAAATTTCATATGGGCGACCTTATGTATCTAGCTATAAAGGAGAGGATATGAGTCAAGTCGGAGGACAATACCTCCAGGACTATGTTGTTGCCTTAGGGAAACAATTAAGGAAAATTAACAAAAGAGTACTGGAGACCTGAGTTAAAGGGCTGGATCATCCTATCCACCCCTTTAACCCTGGTGATTTGGTTTATGATAAGAATTTTTCAGGTGACTCATTGCAGGAGAAGTGGACTGGACCATATCCAGTGCTCCTGACCACCCACACAGCGGTCAAGATCAAAGAATTACCAGCGTGGATCCACTACTCCAGAGTGAAGAAAGCCTCTGATCCAGTATGGAGGTCAACAGTCCTAGGCCCAACCAAGCTGCAATTCAGACAACAGTCATCCTGATGCTGGGCCTCAGAAACTATGGACTTAAATTGGAAACTGATGTGGATTTACTAACCCTTGAGGGATGGGAGCAGAATGTGCACTGGCAATTTGTAAAGTCAATTAGCCAACATCATGACATAAGGGATTGCTGGATTTGCACTAGGATGCCCAAGCATAGCTTGGTGGAATACCAGCCTATTTGTATTCCTTTACCAAAGGCATCCTGGTATCTCTCTCATTCTCTATCCTGAATGAGAGCAGGAGGTGAAGAGGTGTGTCTGAGTAAAGCCTTTTGGCAATGGCAGTGTTGTGTACTTACATAGCCATGCACTTTTGGTCTAGGACTGTCCACTTAGTTCCAGAAGTAGCTTTTTTTTTTTAATCTTTAGAATATAGATTGACTCAAACTGATGTTAAAAGCTAAAGATGACAAGGATAGATATTCTTTCAGATTGTTTAGCAGATTCATCCTTGTTAGAGAGAATATTTGTTTAATTCTAGCTAATATTTTGTAACCAGAAGTTTAAAAGAATAAATACTGGATGCTAAAAGGTTTACCTCTTCAACTTTTCATATAATGCTTTGCTTTGTTTGTTCTAACTAATGCATTTTTTTACATCTGCCACATCCTAATATGTCTTATTTCTTCCATAATGGCACCAGCTTATGCTTTTCCAATGAGTGTATCAAGATTGAATACCAAAGATAAATGAACTCTTCTTTCTAATGTTATGACCATCTTTTTCACATATAACTTGCTGTCTATTACTATTAATGAGATCAGGCCATATCTACATTAGCAAGAATGTGATGCAGTGGAAGTACATTTGTAAAGGAAAGTTTTTGTGCTGAGGACCTAAAGTTTATCCTATATGTGCTTTAAGAGGTGTTTCTTCAGACTAGCACTAGCCTGGTTCCATGGAGGGAGCCTCTGTTAGCAGTTGGAAATGTGTCAGGTGTGCTCTGGCTGCAGTCTTCTAGTATAGTTTAGTTTGAAAAGAATCTGTTCTGCCTGCTCCATGTCCAGTCTGGGATGCAAACCAAAGCTGTGGAAAATAGAGGTGATCAAACTGGTATGCTGATGTAGACCACTCACTCCTCTCTACCTCCTTCTATGTCTTTTCCACTGGACCTTTATTTTGTGCTTCATTGCTGTGTTCATTCTTTCATCACAAACCCCAGTACTCAATCTGTACCCCTTCTAGTGTCTTGGAGATTGTGATTTTACAAATAATAATAATAACTGGAAACAGTCATCACCTTACTTAGAATAGAACAGATGCTGTTGTTCTGTGTTGCTGATGTACTAATTGTAATACAAAAATCTTTGCTTTTGGGTTTGGTTTTTTTTTTAGTTCTAAAAGATTTCAATCTTTTTGAATCTCTTTTCAATTTCAGTCTTCTAAAGATTTTCAGTCTTTAAAGTCCCTCACTTTATGATGTGATAACTTTTTCCCCTCCCTTTTCGTATCTCTCCCATTTCAACTATAATTGTACCTTCAGTTTTAGTGTGTTCATTGTATTTTCTTAAAACACACTCATCACTAGTGCATAAAAATTTTCTAGTATGTTCATGCTCATGGCTATGTTTGTTCTTAAATTTAAAACTTTTTTTAAGAGGTATCTTGAAGGAGCTTTGTTTATATAACAGCCTAGTAGTATGGGTTCCAAGATATAAACAGTTTTTTTCTAAAGCAATTATAGTGTCTGTGAATCACTGTATTAGGGTTTTTCCTCTAAAAAAAAAAAAAAGAGTACCACTATTTATGAATATATTGGCAACAAACATCTCTGTAGAAACAAGGTTGCGGATAACTATATAGCTTCTGATGTAGTTTTTACTGATTAATGTTCATAATAGTTTGATTCCTTCATTATTTTATTTTTGGATTAAAATGGTAAAACATTTGTTTTCAGTAGTCTAGAAGTACTAGGAAATATTGGTGAGAAAGTTGAGATAAATCTTTCTGTTTAAAAGATCTTCTAAAATGCTGAATAGAGACATGAGAAGATGCCATAGTTCTTTCCTCTGGAATAAACTTTGAAGTTATGAAGTCATGAGTTTTTCTAGACAGAGCTATGGAGGAGCTGAAAGCAGGATTCTTGCCTGCAGAAGATTAGTAGTGGATGGGTACTAGTTTCACTTACTTTGCTCTTCACACAAGCAAAGAATTATTTAAACAGTTTGATGAATGACATAAAATATATATTTTGATATTTCATTTTGAGCATTGTCAAAAGCGGTCTATTATCAGTGTGAATTATTTACTTTTTAAAAAGCTTGAATCATCTGTAATTTGTTATATCTTAAAGCCGATTATTTCAGAAAAGACATAATTCCTAGGGCTTTGATTTTTGAAGACTAGTTCTAGGTACTTGATTGGGGTCTAAGTTTTTGTCAAATGCTGGGTCAGCTGCTACTTGAAAAATAGTCCTATTCAGCTGTGTCAACTTGGGCACTTGGAATTTTCACTTCTGTCAATCCTGGCCCAGTTTTCTGTTCAGTATTAATTAATCATGTACCTTGGCTCAGTACATATATAAAAATACTTAAATCTTTCTTAGGAGAGTCTGTGTTCTAGGGAACTTAGGTTTTCTTATATAGTGAGAGAGAGAATAGTGAAAAGGTAGCAGTTTTGAACGGGGTAGTAGGGAACCTAGATGGCTAACACTGTACACTTACATGCCAATAACACCATTGTACAGTTCCTTCTGCCAGCTTTGTTCCTGTAAATTACTACAGGATTAAAACTGATAGGAACCCTCTTCCTTGGGGCTATTCAGAAACCAAGGCTTTAGTAAATATTATTACCTCCACTATGGCTGAGAAGAATTGAGCAGATAATTCAGGACAGTCTGATGTGCTTGCTTGCACATGCCTGTTGGTGGCTTATCCTATGAGAAGCAGAGACTTTAGAGCAGCTGATACTTAAAAACATGTTCCCACTGATAATGATTTACAAGGAAATGAGAGTTAAATTGTTAAATTTGATCCCATCAGCCAGAATGTTTCCTTGCCAAATAAATACTTTTAAAAGATAGGTGCACTTCTTGTTGGAAAATATGTAATGTAATGTAATGTTACTGTTTTGGGATAGAATCCTTAACTCATCTAAGCAATGGATAAATCAGGTAGTATGAAATCAAATGCTCTATTGGACTTTGTAGTGCAACCTTCTAAATATCAGAGATGTTAAAAATATTCTAGTGTAGTTGAATTTTTCCTAGTTTCTTGAATGTATGTTTGTTCTTGTCTTAGGAATTCAAGAAAAAAAGCAATTCATTTGTGGGAAACCAATTGTTCAAATGGCCTGGCTCTAATTTCTATATCAAAGTATGTTAGCTGGATTTTAGTTTTTAACAATGGTGAGTTGATATCATGGTTTATACAGTTGCTCTATCACCCAATGCCTCCTCCCCACCTGGAGAAGGAAGGTCAGGAAAAGGAAAGGAGATCCATGGGTTGAAATTGAAATAGATTTAACAAAATAGTAATAATAAAACTAATATTAATAACAGTATTAATATAAAGTACACAGAGTTATACTCAGCCAATATTGTGGGGGAGTAGGCCTCAGGGGTATGATGGTAAACAAGTCCCTCTTGAGATGCCAGCCATGGAAGAGGGAAGAAGAAGGAAGAGAGAGAGGGCCATCCCCAGCAAACTCCCCAATTCATAGTGAATGTGACATTTATGGTATGGAATAATTATTAATTGGTCAGCCTGGGTCATCTGCCCTGGCTGTCGCTCCTCCTAGATTCTGCACCTCTTTATCTCAAGACTGCTGAAGACCTTGATCTCTATGGCAAACTGCATACCAGGATCAGCCACAAACTAAAAATGTCTTATCAGCTTTGTTCCATGAATCAGTGTGTTGTAGTTCTTACAAAATCGCAGTTTTCCTCAACAAAAAACTGACTCTAAAATTCTGTCCCAGTAAACCAGGACACTTGAACAGTTGCATGCACATCCTAGAAGAAGATACTTCTGTGCAGTGAGTAGAATAAGAAGTGTAGCTGTATGGCCATCAGTTCAATCTTAATTGGCAATTGGAGTAAAACCAAAGTGGCATCTATTAAAACTGTTGATTTAGATGAGTTGTCTTATTGGGAAGGTCTGGTATAGTCTGTTTTATTTATTACTTATAGTATTGCTTCAGTAGTACCCAGAGGCTTTGTTTTGAGGTGGCCTGTGATGTGGTTTCCAGCTGTAATAGTTTCCAGTGCAAAGGAGACTTTTGAAAGTTTGGGATTGAGAGTTACTCTTGAATCAGTCTGCTTGGGTTTTGTTCTGCATTTGCTTTTCAATTATTTTTTTTATTTTAAAAAAAAGATTCCTTATCCATTGATTTAGTATGTATATAACTTTTTACATGACTTTGGAATATATGTAATAGTCTCCATTTATGTAAACTGAAAGTTTTTTCAAATAGTTGAATATGAGTTGTCCTGTCTGAGATCTAGAACAGTAACTTCTCGTTAGTTTATGGGTTTTGGTAGAGGAAGCTCCTTACAACACTAAGCTTAACTCCATCTCGGTACAAAAGAAAGTGACTGCAAAGGATGGTTATCAGTGATTATTTTTTTTTTGCTAGCATTCTCACTAGGGATACACAGTTATCCATCTTGCTTATTTTCATTCATGTTGCTTGTCTTGGCTTATGAGGTTTTTGGTTGGCTTAAGTGTGTATTATGGTGAGGTGGTGGCTCAGCAAAGTTTAATGACAAGTGGCTGAAGTAACTGAAATTGTTTCTTTTAGAGTCTTAAAATGCTGAATTACACTTTTACTGAAGATGTGTGTATGAAGTGTTCTAGGAGTTTCATATTCTTCACAACCATCTTCTACATGGATGTGATTTTTTTTTTCCATAAAACAACTATTAAAATAAATTTTATCCCACAATTGCAGAGTGCTCTGAACTGTAGTAGTATTTGAGAATGGGTCACTTGTAAAGTTTTCATAAGAAAAATAGAAGACCAGGGATCGGACGTGTGTGCGCGTGCGCATGTTTGTGTGAGCGTGCGTGTATTTGTGCGTGTGTACGTGTGTGTGTATATTTATGTTTGAAAGAAAGGGGTTTTTTCTTTTTCTTTGATGTTTTTAGTATAGTATTAACTTCAAAGGCATTTATCTTTTGAACATAGAGTGATCTATAGAGTGATCTGTATTTACCCCACACTTGATTTTAGCCAAAAGTCAGAGAAGTGATTCTTTATGGTCAAAACTGGATGAAGTATGTCCTTCATCTAACTTGATTATTTATTGTCCTTTCAATGCTTTTACACAACTACTATTAATATTTTGACCTTGTCATTGAAATTAAGGGTCATATTTTTTTTGTGATGCAACCTACGTAATGACAGGATTCCTGAAGTTATTCCTTTACTCATTCTCAACATTTGTATGTGAAGGTTAACTGTTTATGGTGGAGAAACTTGACTGCAGGATTCAAACAAAAAATTTATTTGAACAACACGTGCAGATTCAATATACCACTACTGCAGGTTTTACGGACAAAATGAAGAAGCACACTATTTCAGTTTAAAAGCAAGACTACACTATTGCAACCCAGAGGTGATTCATGGAACACACTGTTGCAACTCAGAAGCATGCTAAATACTACACGTGTGTTAGTTAATCACTTACAATTACAAACCTAAAGCATACCAAATGTTCACTTAACCCTCCAGGTAAGGGCTCTCAATCCCAGGGAAGTTACCTTGGCCAGCATCCTGACCAAGGGGGAAGGGTCGCCTCACCTGCCAGCTGCATAGTTGGAGAAGCCATTCCCAATTCTCAGCCTGTATCTTAGAGGTTTTATTCCCTGATTTATGTGATGGTGGGCGGGAGTGTGTCTGAGTGGATAATACCACCTGAGGTGTTTGTCTTTAGAGATGTTTCCCTTTATTTATTCATGGGCGATGTTCACTTCTGTATGCTCTGTCTTTTACATATCTTTGTATCATCTGGGTCCCTTGAAACTGAAAGGCAAACTCTCCAGCTCAACTTCATCTTACTTCCTCAGGCAACTGAGTGGTGGTTTGATTGAGATTTGGGGCATATTATTTGTTGGAGGATTTCAAGGCTCAACTTTGGTTTTGGTTCTTGGAATGATGCAGCACTGCCCTGTGGGAACATTTCTTGAGCAGAATGGACATGACTATATGATGTTGAAATAGTAATTTAGAATAACCACCTTAAGAATTGTGTTAGTTAGGGTGACCACCTTAAGATGACATCGGGGATAAAGAATGAGGAAGTACGGCGATGTGGCAAGAAAACGACCCGGAAGTAAACCAACTGGAAGCGGAAGTAAACCACCCGGAAGCGGAAGTGAGCAGTGACACGTGTGTAAGATAGTAACCAATCATGTATTAGCTTAGACAATATGGACACATATGTAACCAATAGAAATGCTTATGTAGGATGACTAAGGGATTTTAGACTATAAAAGCACAGCTTCTGATAGAATAAAGGTCTTCACTTTATAACTCTTAGAGCTGTCTGGAGTCTGTTATGTGTCTCCCCCTCACTGCCCTGTTTAGTCTCGGGCTTACTGGATAACTCGAGGCTGAGCTATCTACACGGCTCCCCATGGGTTGTCCCTGTAGAGACAGGGCCTCAAGGAGATTCAAGGCTGAGTTGCTTTTACAATCCCCTATGAGTTGCCTGCATGCACTAGACATTACCAAAACCTGTTTACGAACTGTGAGTTGGAGGATCCTGACATTCCACCCCATGACTCGAGTCACAATTCAACCACTTATATGTTGTCATTGGCCGATATATGGGTATAAGTTTCATCTGCGTACTTTAGTAGAGCCATGTATTCCCTGGTTTCTAGGTGAACCCTTACCTGAGAGATAAATTTTAAAAATATTTCTTTTAACACAACTAACAACAATATTTATTGTAATAACACAAATAATAATGATTAATGTTTGCAGCAGGTTAGTAATCCACTCAGAAAATACTTATCCTATTCTACCAAAAATATTTCCCAACTAAGTGTCCTTTAGGTGGTTCTGCAGCTCACGTGTCAGATCAGCTATCTTCTTCATCTTCTAGAGGTTTTCCTGAAGTGGTAGTGACACATTAGGAATTGTAACACAGCATTCTTCTTGTTCATGGTTTGCCTTCAGGAATCCACATACTCCTTGTTCCTTAAGTAATATTGTCACCAAAAAATGGGATGAGAAGAACTTATCGACACCAATGTGATGCAGATAAGCAGACACTTCTTTATTATGGCCGGGGGCGAAGGGGAATAGTTTCACCAACATCACACACCTTGCCTGGAAAGGATATATACATGCATCATCAATAGACTCTTATGTATCTGCATACAGTTTCCTGTAACTAATAAAAATAACTCCTCCTACTTCCGATCATGCACAGTACTTGCAGAAATTGGGTCTGAGGATTGATTTGTAGCCCCCCACAGACCCCAGACTCAAAAGAAAGACCCTCCAATGTCCTTGGTTCAAGGACTTGGCTAGAAAAGCTGAGGGGCCTGTATCATATAACAAAGGTATAAGGCTCCAGTAAACTTTAAAGCAATAAACTTTCATCCTTGATTCACTTTACAGAATGGGGCATTGTTGGTGATCACTGACTTGGTTGTACTTTTAGTGGATGCGTCACCAAAATCGGGAATAGAAAAACCTCAACACCAACGTAGCATTAAGAAGCAGGCATTCTTTATTTGACATCGGACGCGAGGGGTATTATTTATTCCATCCAAGCTCGCATGAGTATGGTCACTTTTCTTAGCATATTTATACAGAAAACTTTCAGGATTTCACAATCTGAGTTATAATTATAATGCATTTAAATATTGCTTAA
>NW_010198246.1:0-10368 GCF_000695765.1 Mesitornis unicolor
TCAGAGCTTCGTATTTGTTCTGTAATGGCATCTGGATATTAGATGTTATGCTGGGGACAACACGCCTGCCTCGCCGGACAGGTGCCTGCTGCCATTCCTCATGCGCTTCTCCTCAGCCTCACAGTCAAAGGGTGAGGGGTCCACAGCCTTGGTGACCACATGTTCCTCTTGAGCTTGCGAGAGGGACGATAGGGTGTTACACCAGTAATCTATCTCTTCTTCACTCTCTCTAATGGTTCTCAGCCTGGTTACCTCCTCCCTCAGCTCTGCCACTAGACAGAGGAGTTCCTCCACCCGGGCACAGCTCCTAAAAGCTGATTCACCACTGGTGGTCATTTGCAGGGAGAAAGCAGGTCATGCCCTGCAGTCAGGTACCTGGGTGGCCGCATGCGTCCACTCCAGTGGGTCTCCGTCTGGTTAGCTGCCTCAGTCCTGGCTGGTGCAGAACCTGGAGCAGCCTTCAGTTTCCGTCGAGTGGCCACCATCATCCTTGGTTATTTTGGTCGATTTCCAGCACCCTTTCTGTGCCCTACCCTCATGAACTGCCTTCTCAAACTGTCCTGTTTTATTAACACTAAACTCCCTAAGAGCCGTTTAAATCTGCCGCGGTGTCCGCCGGGACCGCCCCCCCCCCTGACGTCAGCTGTCACGTGAGAGCTGCCGCTTCAGGAAGTCAGGAGCCGTTCACGCTGCCCCCTGGGTTTTTTTGATGTTTTTACGGTGATTTTGCTGCTGTGGCAATCGCCTCTATCTCTAGAGCTAGCACCCGGCTGCAGTACTCACCGGTCCTGCTGCTGGATCTCACCGAACCAAGCAACCAAGTTGCTCCAACATCTTTCTGTCTAAAAGGTTGAAAATATTAATCTGATTTTCAACCAAGATAATTCATTAAAACCCATTACTTATTTCTAAATTTGGGCTGTTCGATTTCTCCCCATGGAAAATTTTCTCCATTCTGTACACACAAGGCATGGCTACAGCAGTCTGCTTAGCTGCGCATTTGGTTTTGCATAGAAACAGTGGGAGATACTTGGGCAGTTGTAAGCATAATAAAAAGCTTTCAGACTTGCTGCTGGATTGCCAGTGGCAAGCTGTCAACAGATTTCCAGTAAGAAAGCTGTGGCCTAAGTAGTTTTAATTCCTCCTTAATAATTATCTCTTGATGAATTTATAGAAACAATGCTACACGAACATGGTTTGGCAAAGTTAAAACATGTCTCCTCTGTTTTTACCCTTTTAGTCGATATGCATCACAAACAAGCAAGTTCAACAAATAAATGTTTGCAGAAATAACCCTGTCCACACACACTTAGTAGGGTAGTACCTAGGAATATATGTCTCAGGTGCCTCACAGCTGTCTACACTATCAAACTTTCTACTGTCAGACTGACACCAGCACACAATGGAAAAGTCCAAGTCCAAACCCCTTTTCTCCAGGGAACGTTTTTCTTTAAGTTACAGCAAAAACAGGCAAACAAATGGAGTGCACACACAGGAATTTGGAGGTACTTGTATGTACACATTCAGGAGTAAGTCGATTTACCTGGAGCAGTACTATTTTTAATAAGCCTTGCAAATAAAAATTCATGATAACTGACACCTTAGAAATACAGGAAGTGTGGCATACAGTGTTCGATGACAGACAGACAGACTGACATTCTATGAAGTGAACATTCTCAGTGGCCCATATACATGTTGCTTTCTTAGGGCCAGATGGACAGAAATGATAATGTAATGACCTTCTCCCTATAGATTCAAACACCTGAAATCCAGCAGGCAATGTGGCTAATGCACTGCTGGCCATATTATTACTGAACAGGTGCCTTCCAGACAAAGAATGCAGCAGGAACAATCTTCCAGGGTAGTTGCATTATGAACATTTCAGTCTGCTCACTATTAGGTTTATTATATAAACCCAGAAAATGCTGGGTTTATATGTGTGTGTATGTGTATATATATGTAGATATAAATATATATATACATAAGAATATATAAATATATATATGTGCGCATGGGTTTAGGTATACAAATGTATCTTTTAGTTTTCAGTTTTTTAATGGAAAGTAGTACAGAGAGGGAAGAAGGAACGTGGAAAGAAAGAAACAAAGATGTCAAAATGCAGGTCATTATTCTACTTTTAATAATATTACTTTTAAGGCAAGTTTCTGACAGTATCGCATATTTATGGCTCTGTTGTTTAAATTGTCTAAAGATAGCTTATTTCACATAATATAACTCCTTTGTATGTTGGAGTGTGCTTTACTGGCAATATGCAGTGTGAAAAGAGTGAGAAATTGTGAAATTAAAACATCACCACATATGAATACATACAAATACTGGAGGACATCCTGGTCTTTTCATCGAAACAACACTTCTGTATTCCAATACATTTCCTTTTGCCAGAAGTCGCTCATCTCCTGACACAGACTCAGGACAGTGAATTTCAGCCTCTTTAAGTTTGACGACTCCCTGAAAGTTACCATTTAGAGCTGTGAAACTCCTACATAATGAATGAAAATTTCCCCCACATTTATATGCTTTTCTTATTTACATTATACAGATCACTTAGAAGTTGTTGGACCACATATTTATAGTGAGGAAAATGTGCCACACATCATCTATGACTCAGAATGAGCAAAGCTTTTTAGCAACACGCAATCTCAAAAGTAATTAATCCACAGAATGGCTATGCAATGTCATAAATTTTGGTGCTAACAGACCCTGAGCATTCTCAGTCACCTAGTCTTTTACATATCTTTTAGGGCACTGGGTGTGGTGGTGTGAGAGTATATGTGTGTATGTGTGGTAGTGGTGGTGGTACAGTGAACACATACCAACTACTGGCTTATTTCTCCCAGGAGGGCAATTTTGAATCTTCATCAGCTATGACTACAGGTTTCATTATGAGACTGTAGAAAACCTTCACATTTCTCTCCAGAGTTCAGAAAACTGGAGTGTTGTGACTTACTACTTTAATACTCAACTGTTGTTGTATCCCTGATACCTTTGTGCTTCTGTTGCTATTATTTTATTTCCATTCATTAATGATTACTATTATTACTCTTATGTACCTATATAGACCCCCATTTGGCTCTTAAAAAATATTAAATGTTCTCCAAAAATCTAGGAAGATAATCTCTTTCTGAATATAACAAAGTTATTTTTGTAAATTTATTATCCTCATTTGTATTTTAGTCTACCTAACACATACACACACACACACACACACACACACACAAATCTTACAAACTTATGAACAGCCAGTGTTGGGCATTGTCATGTTACATGTCTTAAGTAATGAAGAATGGAGCTATCAAAGAATATGCTGTTAGAGCAGGAATAGAAATAGTATAACTCATGGGTCCTATTTACTTTGACAGTCCGCGTATTTTCCTTGCATGGACTTTATATAGTCTATAGGTCTTTACAAGCAGTTGTTCCTATTTTGCCATGCTAAGCTTTTTTTTTTTAGATTTCTTTATGAACCAATACAAAAATTTGCAGATGGAGAACTTAAGATCAAGGTTGAAATCCATACATGCAGCACACTATCATTTGAAGAGTTGGTTTTGAGCTAAGTTTTCTTCAAAAATTCTCTCGTTATGTTGAAGTAAAGTCTGTTCAGTTTTCCTGACACTGTACCCTGCACCTCATAAGCCCTCCTAATGCAACCAAAAAATATTAATTCCAAGCTATTGTGTTTTCAGGAACTCACAGAAAGAGAAGCCTAATAAAGGCAAGAAATGTGACCTGGTAGGCTACAGTAGTAGTTCTGAAGGCACACATATAAAATTGCTTCTGTATGAATTAACAAGAGGATAGAATTACATATTTTTTATTATCTTAATCAGATTTTTTTTAATTATTCTGTTACATACACACTGATGGCAAATGGTATCTTCCCAAAATACTCTTTTTTTGTGGGAACATGTTAGTTTAAGCATATATTTAATTGGTGAAAGGATCTCAGTTCCAGCATTTTTTTAGCAAAAGCAATAGCCCAGTGCTTAATAAATTCAGGTCAAATGTGGAATGGAATACCTATGTCACCCATAAGTGATACTTGAACAAGCATTCCCACTTGAGACCTTTTTTTTTTTTTTTTTGAGGAGAAAGTGAGCTTTCAGTCCTTCCCATCGGAACTGCTCTACTTTGTATAAATAGTTGTTAGGAGAGGGGGAACAGAAGGTGTCTCTACACAAATCTGACAGAAATAGCCACACTTTGAAGTCCCTCATTGCAGTCAGAAGAACCTGATTCTGTCATCCTATCTATACACATCATAGGTGTGCTATTAGTTATGGCCAGCAAGGTGTTTCCTTGTTCTTTTTAAAAACAGAACAGCACAACCATTTCAGATTCTAGAAGACCTTGAAATTATTTATACTATAACTCTGTTTGATAGTAAAGGAAAATAGTTTCCTATCTTCACCTCTTACTCTCTTGCAAGAATCATCTTCTTTTTCTTGTTTACTTATTTGCAGTTAACTGAACAACCAACCTACAACTAGCTGATTTGACCAGCTGTTTCATATGTGTACCTGTGTGCAGATAATGATATATTTCATAATATCTTTTTATCATTGCTGTAATTATGTTAATGTAACTTTCATTTCTATTTCGATTATATTTAGCTACACATAAAGTGGTCCCTGGTCTTCAATATTTTTTCCTTTATGTCTTTATAAATACTATTTTTTCACTGAGCTGTCAAAACAAGCTCAGCATGCCATTTGTACTTTTAAAAGCTAGAACGTTTAGAAGGGTTTTCTCAGGTTAATATTATTGTAAATTCAAGTGCTACTCTTTTGAACTCCTTTATTATTCTTCTGCTTTTCTTTATGGATTTGTGTTTGTTTTTCAACACAGTACAATTTCAGGGAAGTACATAAAATACACACTGAAATTAATGCCATCTTCCTGAATTTAATACATTGTCAATTGCTTCTGAAATCAATAATAGTACCTTCCAACTGACAGAATTATATTTTTATATGCAAATATATTTTCTTTCAAAACATTTAGTTATGGAATGTATTTATACAACATATTTATAGAAGCCAGTAACTTTTTGTCAAAGTCAATGTGTTTTCATTTACATCAATACATTTTTTTCTCAAATCCAGCTATTTCTGTTAAGAAGTACTTGTCCATCCAATGCATATTTTCACACAGCATATATCCTCCCAAACTAACACAATACAGCAGCATCTGCTATTTTGCTATGAATAAATATAACATACTTCCATGGAATTTAATGTATATTATTGAAAACAACATATCTGAAGCCATCTCACTCTGCATTAAATCAGCATGGCGTAACGGCAACTAAGATTTTGTCATTTATTTTTCAGTTTCTGTGAATTAATATTCCTCTACACATTGCTACACAGTGTTTTGCTGGACAAAACTCATATCTAGTTGAATATATATTCAGGTATTTTCCAACTGAAACTGAAATGTTTCAGTAGTGATGGGAAAACCAATTTTCATAACCAATTTTACTTTACTGTGGTTTCCAATTCTTAGGCCTGACAGGTGAAGGACAAAAGATTTCAGAGACTTACTCCTCAAAATCTCATTAGAATCTCTTTTTCTTCCTTGCTCACTGAGTGTGTTAGCCAGTAGCGCAAAAAGTGGTTGTTTTGGGTACAGAGCTGGAAAGTATGTCTACAGATCCCTATTTTTTCCATTTGCACTATGGATCACTACAGGGAATCTTTAACTAGTGGAAACTCAGATTTGGTTGTGTTTTTTTTCTACTTTCAAAAGAGGTCCTTCAAAGTAAACATGAAGACTTGAGGTTGTGAGGAGGTGAGGGACCTTGCTGCACATTCATCACGCATCACCACTTCTGTTAATTGTCTTGATTCCTTCACTGATGATCACAAGTCTGTGTAACGTCTGTATTACGTTTTTCTGTGAGGGGTTTCTGGTTTTGTTTTTGGTAATGGGGGAATGGCTATGGAGTTAGCCCTTAAAGAAGCTACCTGAAAAGTTCCCCACCTTCCAATTTCATACCCACCTCTGATCAGGGCCAAGCCAATTAGCGCCCCTGTGAGTTCATGTATTTAAGGGGAGTACAGGGCATGTGTTTTCTCTCTCTGGCACCAGCCTGACCAGCATGACCCCAGGTGCAGGTGGCCTCTGCCCTGCCCTGCCCTGCCCTGCCCTGCCCTGCTGGGCTGGGCTGGCCTGACCCCAACTAAAACTTAAGCCCTGCTACACCTCCATTCCAAAAGAGAGAGCCAGGAACTCTTCAGAACCATCAGAAGAGACCTGCAGCAGTGAAAGGAGTGGGACCTAAGGAGAGCAACTTACAAAAAAAAAAACCCAACAAAAAACAACAAAAAAATCACACAAAAAAAACCAACCAACCAACCAAAAAAACCCAGCAACAACAACAACAAAAGGTAAAAAAACCCCAACAACAACAACAAAAACCCAAAATACAGCAAGATCAGTTGAAGGAAAGAAAGGAGAGGGGGAAGGAGGAGGAGGAGGGGCCAGAGCCCAGGTTTCCCTTTTGCAACCTGTAGCCAGAACCAGGTCAACTGGCCTGCAGCCAGTTCACTGGTTCACAGAGTTCACTGGTGGGGCAGGGCCACATGTGCAGGTGGCTGCCCCTGAAGAAACTGTGACTCTGGGCAGTGTGTGCTGGAGCAGTTCGTGTGTGAGGGAACTGTGACCATGGACAGACCCAGAATGAAGTTTTGTGGACTTGGGCTGAAGCAGTTTTGTGCATGAGCGAAACTGCAGCTGTGGGCAGACCCATGTTGGGCTGTTCAGGACTTTTTTTTTTTCTCCTGTGGGAAGGGCACCACATGGGAGCAGAGAGATAGGCTGGGAGGAGTCCTCCCCCACCCCTGAAGAATACAATGGCATGAACTGACTGACTACAACCCCCACTCCCATCCCCCCTGTGCCCCTGGGCAAAAGATGGGGAGATGAAGAAACCAGGAACAACAGCTGAGCCCAGGAAGAAGGGAGGTGTGGGGGGAAGATGTTTGACTTTTAAGATCTGATTGTATCTCTCACTGTTCTACTCTGATGTTGTTGGTGAAAAATTAAAATTATTTTGTTTTTTCTCCCTATGATGAATATGTCTTTTGCCCATGACCGTTTAAGTGGCCCCAGTTATTATTTTGACTAGTCCCCTTTTTGGGGCATTGTTGTGCTCAGTTATGCACTGGACCTAAACCATGACACATCAATGTATTTTCTATTTTTTCAACAACATATTATTGTACAACAATGGTACAACATTCATGTTTGATGAAGTATTTGAAAATGCTACATATTTTCCCCTTTCCTCTCTCTTGCAGAACTTAAAAAGCTGATGAGCAAGGAAGTATAATAACAAAATTGTTTATCTGTGAACTCTGTTTCCAATTATCAAATAACTAGGAGGACTATTTAAATATATGTGTCATGGTTTAAGTCCAATGGGCAACTGAGCACCACGATGCCCACAGAAAGGGGGCTAGGCAAAATAAGGACTGGGAGGACTTTCCTCACCACTTAATGGTCATGGGCAAAATATAGACTTATCATAGGGAAAAAACAAACAAACTAACTAACTAACAAAGAATTTTAATTTGTTACCAATAACATCAGAGTAGAACAGTGAGAGATACAACCAGATCTTAAAGTCAAACACCTTCCCCCCACTCCTCCCTTCTTCCTTGGCTCGGCTTTGTTCCCAGGTTCTTTACCCCCACCTCTTTGCCCAGCAGTGCAGGGGAATGGGAACAGGGGTTGCAGTCAGTTCATCCCATGCGGTCTCTGACACTCCTTCCTCTTCAGGAGTAGGGAGGACTCCTCCCACTCTTCCTCTGCTTCCACATGGCACCCTTCCCACAGGAGAAAAGTCCTCCACTGAAGTCCAAATGTGAGTCTCATCAAGGTTGCAGTTCCCTCACACACGAACTGCTCCAGCGCAGACTGCCCAGACTCACAACTTCTTAAGGAGTAGCCACCTTCTAATGTGGATCTGCTTCACTGGTGAACCTCTATGGGTGGCAGGCAGTTTGACCTGCGCTTCTGCCATGAGTGGCAGGAGGAACCTCAGCTCCAAGTACCTCCTTCTCCCTTCTCTCCTTTTCTTCCTTTGCTGACCTTGGTACCTGCACATTTATTCTCCTCATGTCTCTCTCCTTTCTTTGTTGTAGGTCCTTTCTGGTGGTTCTGGAGAGTTCCCAGATCTCTCTTTTGGGCAAGAGCTACAGTGTAGCTTGAGCTTAAGTTGGGGCTGGGCCAGCCAAGCCTGGCCGTGCAGGGCCGGGACTGCACTGCCATCACCTGAAGCCATGCTGGTTGGGGCCAGTGCAAGAGAGAATGCAGGCCATATGATGCACCCCTCTTAAATACATGAATTCACAGGAGTGCTAATTGGCTTGGCCCTGGTTAGAGGTGGGTCTGACATTTTAGAGCCAAGGAAGCAAAGGCTATCAGAAATGTTTTCATTCTGCTTAGAAGATTTTTATTTGACAGTAGTAAACAAATGAAAGCAAGAACAGTGTCAGCTACCAAAGGAGAAATGGATTTCATGTTAGATTTGACTAAAAATAAATTATTTTTGTTTCTTCCTGAAGCCTTGCTGCCACCAAAAGTGAATGATTGAGGGGACTTTTAATAATGATATATAATAAGCCATGAAAAAGTTTTTAATCATATAGTTCTTCAAAATGATTATGTAATAACAGATTAAAATACCTATCATATATACATGGAAGTAGGTTCACCTCTGCAGCCTTTCCACAGTGGACAGTAATATCCAGAAAAATACCAATTATGTTTTCAGATAAGGATTTATATTTTCATTATACTGTTTGACCTTAGGCTGAAGATATTTATTCAATACAATTTCTTATAACTACCATATGAAAAGTAACCTTAATGATACTCCACAGTTTTGCAATGCAAATTATAATCTGTTTATGATGCCTGATTGTGCAAATTAAGCCATTTAAGTCTTTTCCATTCAGGGAAACATTACACATTGTAAGAGGATTTTTTATTGGAAAAGCAAGGTCAGTATAAACAATTAAAAAGAATTTGTTGCTGAGCAGTCTGAAAATGTAATTTCAAATGCTGTTTGTTGGATTCAATTTAGGGGTTCCCCACTGGTTAATTTTCAAAGCACATTTATGAGAACTGCAAGCTTCAGAGTGTACTGGAATTCATTTCTTCTTTAAATTAAGATACAAAACAAGTAGACATACCTTAATAAACTATTACACGCAGACTTTCATCCCATAAATCTGAAGTTTTATGCTGAAACAATCTTTTCCCCACTTGTGCCAAGCACAGTTATTTCTGCTTAATGTATGTGCACTGCATGGTCAGGATTGGCAAAAAGGAAGCTTAAGATGCTGACCATAAAAAAGATATATTTGTCACTTTGACTTAGGGTAGACCTTCTGAAGAACTTCAACCGAATTTGAAAATACTTTTCAGGGATCACATTTTATTAATAATTTTATTAATTTGTTAGAATAATATTTATTCTCTCTATATCCTATATGTGTTTCTTGGACTTCACGCAAAGCTGGTCTATACCTGGATATGGTAACACTATGAACAGAGTAAAACACCCAGTGAAAAAACTGAAACAAGGACTGTCATTTAATACTCAGATTCTCTGAATGGGCTGCAACTTAATGCAATACAAACGTCAAAATATTAACAGTAATGCTGACACTAAACTTTACTGCTTTTTGTAGGTTTTTACTTTTAAAAATGTGTTTGTAAAATATATGTAACATTATAGCCATATATATTTATGCTATTATATGAAGGTTTTAGCAACAGATTTTTTTGATGATGATTACAAGAGCATTGTGGCTTCACCATTTCTGAATAGTATAATTTATCTGAACTCAGAAATCTAACCATCACAGAGACTTTCAATAGTCTCTAACAATATCTTCTCTCTGCATCACCCTTTCTCACATCCCTGTGACTTGATGTTCCATCCACTGCAAATGTTGCAATTGTGTCTGAAAACTTGCCACCACTAAAGAGAAGACTGTAATAAGTATTTTTTTTTAACTGTCCTCCATACAACCCCATTTGGAGATGACCTTCAAAAAGACTGACTTTCCTTCCCTCATTTGATCCCTTCTACCTGCCTATTCTCCCTCCATCCTTTCTTTGTATCTTCGTCTCTCCCTCTCACTTTTTTTTTCCTGTTCAACTTTCTGTCTTTTTCATATGGTAGCATAAGAAAGAACATTATGCGGAACAGATTTCTATTCTATTTCTATCCTATTTCTTCTATATGAAAAATCCTTGATATTAAGTAGTCATACATATGTGTCTATATATATACATACATATCACAGAATATCACAGAATATTAGGAGT
>NW_010198247.1:0-3651 GCF_000695765.1 Mesitornis unicolor
GCAGCTTTCCAGACACTTGTCCCCACGCCTGCATATTTTGCTCTGAATTAACCGTCAGATTCACTTCTTTAGCTGTCAGTACAATTATACATCACATTAGATTTTCCTTGTGGGTCAAGTAGTTTAGTAGCAGGTTGATTCTCAGTCTGTGCTCTCACATTTGCAGGCAGTTGTCATGGCTCTTGTCAAGTCCAAGGAACAGAGATTTAGGCTTAGATCTCATTTGTATTTCTGCCTTTGGAACTGCCTTGGAGACTGAATTTATGAAAGCTACCTCCTGTCTCTCTTGTTTCCATTCCCTTCCCTCCCATTTTTGTGTGGCTTGCAAGTTACCTGTGATATGGACTTCTACTCTTTGCAATGGCCATTTTTGACTGGGAGAGGAAGTTCCCCATTGATGGAAGGGAAAGACATCTGGATGAGACAGCGTGAGCTGCCACAGCTCAGGTGAAAGTCTTGGAGTCAGGAGTGGCAGGAACGTCTCCCCTCACAGCATAGGGCTTGTGCTGTACCTCTCACCACGTGTACATGTGCACATTGGTTAGTTTAATGGAGATCTGATCCTGGCTGATCTTACCTCCTAGGCACTACAGTAATGTAAATAACAGTCATGGGGTCTTTCCCTCTGAGAGCTTAAAAATCTGTTGCTTTTACACTGCAAAAGCTGACAAGTGTCTATATCTTTGTTCTTGTGGCTTTGGTGTGTTGGATGAGGTTTTCTCCTGGGACTTGAAAAGGCACTTGGAAAAGGCTCTTTTAGGAAGTTAACTTTATAGGATTATTTTAATAATAGTGCAGCTTTCAAGGCACACTGGTTGTGTTTATTATTTTAAATTGTTTAATGATTTCTGTTTTCCTCTTGTGCATACTTATTATGTTATTTGTTCTGGATTTAAAATGTCTGGGTTGCTTTCGCAGACAGGTGCTACATAAATAAAGTGTATTATTATTTTAATAAGCTGCAGCAGGACAGCAGTTAGAAAAGTTCATATGTTCATATTGTCTTTTTAATTGCTGGCATTGCTGGGAATTCAAGGAGAAAAATGAAGTGGAAAGAAATTTCTATGTGGGAGAGAGAAACTGCTCCTCTCTCCTGTATGCTCACTGAAGAAAGCTTTCTGTTGAAGGCATTAAAATAGATACAGGACGTTACATTTTAGACTTCTATCCAATCTTTTGCTTTCTGTCTCTTGCAACATTGCAGAAAGGGTAATGAGCAGCAGTTAATATTTGGCTGATAGGGGAGGCTTCAGGACCCTGGTGACACCTCACCCTACTGTGTTCAGTGATGGCCATACACCCATGCAGGAAAACGAGCAGCCAGCTGTGCTAAAAATGTTTGTCATGTGTATAGAAGCAGGAGGAATTCCTATTGTGCCTAGTATTAAACACCTGAACCAACATTTCGGAAGATTTAGAAATATTCTGTTAGCTGATAGTGTTCTGTTTATTTGTTAATGCTGCTCTGTACTCTGTACTTCCAAAAGCAAGCTGATCGTGACAGAGAAACTTATCAAAATAATACTTAAAAGATAAGGAGAAAAAAATCACAAAGTACTATTTCCAGCAGAAAAGCTAGAAATTTCTTGAGAAGTACTGTTTTTCTGTGGTTTTCATCTATATGTAGAAAGTTGTGGTGTACAAAGCTGGGGGTGCCAGACTGCAGCATCAGGCACGTCAGCCAGGACCTATTCAGTCCTGGGGTTGACTCCCAGCTCTGCAGTGTCTGGCAGTGCTGCCGCACCTTCAACCAGACACTTCACTGCTGCTTTCCCTTTTCATTTTTGGACCGGTGACTGTTTCTGACTGTGTATTTTTATGACTGGATTGTAGAAAGTGATCGAGATCCAAAATGATGTCTATCAACCAGAATTCAAATAATCACTCTGATAACTGTTGTTAATTGTAACCATGAAAGTGTTTTTCTGGAGACAATCTATGATTCCTGTTTTGAGTTTCTGACTTGATCTGGGATCCTTTTTGACTTACACTGCTGTAAATCAGACCACACCTTGATACTTTGTACACAGTACTTCTATTTTGCACATTGTGAAAGTAGAAAAACACATAAGGCTACTTCAATTTTATCAAAATCAATATCATTGTATATTGCATTTTGAAAAACAGCCAATTTTTTACATGTAGTTTCTCAGTACAGTAAAGCATGCACATAAGCATGCCTAAACAGCAATTCTGTACTATGAGAGTATATCTTTTGTCTCCACTGGAAATCTTTCCTTGCAGTTTTAATTGTAGGCTTTTCTTTTTTAATTTCTTTCTTTTTTTTTTTCTTTCAGTCATCAGAATTTGTTACACTTATTCTGTGATATTTATTGTGTAAAGGGTACATAAGGCATTTTGTTCTTGCTATAAACTGAGAAATCAGTTATAGTCTCAAGGGAGAGCAGAATTTGGGTTTTTTTGCTGGAAGATAGATTCCTGCTTGGAGATGCACAGCTAGTTTCTTGCAGGAGGAGGTCAGCCCACCTGCCTGTTAGGGGGTCTGGCTGCCCACAAGGGAGGAAAATGCATTTGTTCCTTAATGTTGGGAAGAGCAACAACTTGTCATAGTTGTTTCCCAGCATGGGGAGCTGCTTTCCTCAACCAAGCTCACATTAGCATCTCAGGTATTTGGGAGGAAGGTAAGATATACAAAGTCCCACTGGAATATGTCGTATGGCTGGGACATGGGTCAATTTACCCATAGCCTGAATGAAAGGTAGACTTCAGCATTTGGGTAGCCGTGTTCTGTATTACAAAACGTAGCTTGTGAGTTTTTTGCAGTTGGTTAAAACATTGGGTTTAGTTATGTTGTTGATTTATTTTCCTTAAGTTTAGAAAATATAGAGAGACTGAATATTTCTTATCATTATTATTAGATATTTACAGATATGTCTTTTAGGTCTATATCTTTGGAAATAATTGCTCACCTTGTATTTCTGGCTACATGCATTTAAAACAAATAATGATGTAACTGTAACTATGTCGTGGTTTAAGGCCCAGTGCATAACTGAGCACCACGATGCCCCAAAAAACGGGCTAGTCAAAATAAGGACTGGGAGGGCTTCTCACCACTTAAACAGGTCACAGGCTAAAGACAGACTCATCATAAGGAATAAAAACAAAACAATTTTAATGTGTTACCAACATCAGAGTAGAAAAATGGGAGATACAACCAGATCTTAAAGTCAAAACACCTTCCCCCCACCCCTCCTTCTTCCCAGGCTCAGCTGTTGTTCCAGGTTCCTTCACCTTCCCCCTCCCCCTTTGCCTTGAGGTGCAGGGGGATGGAGCTGGGGGTTTTCAGTTGGTCTTCCCGCCATGCCATGTCACGTGCTTTCTTAGGAGTAGGGAAAAAAAAACAAACCTCAGCCCAGTGTCTCTCTCTCTGCTTCCATGCGGCCCCCTTTCCATAGGGGAAAAAGTCCTCAGAAGTCCAAAATGGGTCTGCCCACAGCTGCAGTTTCCCTCACACACAAAACTGCCTCAGCCCAAGTCCACAAAACTCCAAACTGGGTCTGCCCATGGTCACAGTTCCCTCACACACGGCCAGTCGATCCGGCTCTTGCCATGGGTTGCAAAGGGGAAACCTGGGTTCTGTGTCCTCCTCCTCCTCCCTCTCCTTTCTTTCCGTCAGACTGGCCTTGGTGT
>NW_010198247.1:3689-25148 GCF_000695765.1 Mesitornis unicolor
TGAGCCCCACTCTTTTCTCCACTGCAGGTCTCCTCCGATGGTTATGGAGATCCCAGCTCTCTCTCTCTTTTTTTTTTTTTTGGGGATTAAACTGCAGCGGATCTTACGCTTAAGTTGTGGTCGGGGCCGGCCAAGCCCAACTGGGCAAGGCCGGGGCCGCGCCGTCCGCACCTGGGGCCGCGCTGGTCAGGACCGGTACCAGAGAGAGTGAGGCATGCCCTGCACCCCCCTTAAATACATGAATTTGCAGGGGCACTGATTGGCTTGGGCTTAGTCAGAGGTGGGTCTGTCAAAGGCAAAAGGGGGAGCTTTTCAGGTAGCTTCTTAAAGGGCCATCTCCATAGCCCTTCCCCTGTTACCAAAGACACAACCAAAAACCCCTCACAGAAAACCCAATACAAACTATTCTGTTACAGAAGAACAAGCTGGATCTGATGTACATCATGCACTAAAATATTTGCATCACTCAAACATCTTATTCTTGGCTCGAGAAATTGTCCAAATGCAGAACAAAAAATGGCCATCACTCTGAGTTTTCATTTGAGGTGTAAGCTACAACTGGCAGATACAAGCAGGTGGGAAGTGCAAGTGGTGCTGCTAGTTAAGATGATAGTCAGGACCCCCAGCACAGCAGAAGTTTAACCATTATTGTGTTATACAGGCATTGGGAAAGGCAGTGCTCTAAGGAGATTTGGAAAAAAACAAACAAGTTGCAGATGTTTCTGAGATACTGAAAGAGGGAATGGGACAGAACACAAAGGTGGTTATTTTAAAATTCAACAGCAGTTTGGTGGTAGCTGGCAGGAGTTCAGTACTGCCCAGCCATCTTATTCATTTTTGATGATGTAAAATGGGAGAAACTAGTTATCCAAAAGACCAGTTGCTGTATGCTTTCCTTCTGCAACATCCAGATGTTGTGTAAATTGTACCACTTTGCAACATATATCTGTAAGACATATAAACTGTCTTTCTGCCCAGAGGAAAGGTAGAAATATAGAGAAAAGACAGCAAAAACAGGTTACAGAAAGAAAGATACTGCATCTTCTTCAAAATATTGGAGGAGGTAGTAGGGAAGGAGCAGAAATGGAAAGGAAAGTTGCTGTTACACACTTGTGATGTACACAGCTGTCATAATTGAACCCCAGCTGACAACTGAGCACCATACGGCTGCTTGCTCACTCCCTCCAGGAGGGATAGGGGAAAGAATCAGAAGGGTAAAAGTGAGAAAACTTGTGGGAGGAGATAAAGACTGTTTAATAGGTAAAGCAAAAGCTGTGTACACAAGCAAAGCAAAACAAGGAATTAATTCACTACTTCTCATCGGCAGGCAGGTGTTCAGCCATCTCGGGGAAAGCAGGGCTCTATCATGCGTAACTGTTACTTGGGAAGACAAATGCCATCATTCCAAGCTTCTTCCCCTTCCTTCTTCTTACCTCAGCTTTATATGCTGAGAATGACTTCCTATGGTATGGGATATCCCTTTGGTCAGTTGGGATCAGCTGTCCCAGCTGTGTTCCCTCCCAACTTCTTGTATACCTCCAGCCTGTTCACTGGTGGGATGGGGTGAGAAGCAAAAGAGGCCTTGTTGTTGTATAAGCACTGCTCAGCAGTAACTAAAACATTCCTGTATTATCAACACTGCTTTCAGCACAAATCCAAAATATAGCCACATACTCATCACTATGAAGAAAATTAACTCTGTCCCAGACGACACCAGCACAACAGCTGTGTAAGCTTAATGTATGTGTATAATTCGTTTCCTGCACCTTCAAGTGCTTCCTTGATTGTGTTTTGTGGAAAACAGCTGTTTTGTAGCAGCACAGCATCTTACGAATCATCCCAGTACTGTCCTCTCTGGCACAAAGGTTTAGCTTTGGCTCATCTTTGTCTTTTTTGTTTGTTTATTTTTTTTTCCTTAATCAAAATTAAAAGTCATTCAGTTTGAAAGGATGTGCTTATTCTTATAAGTGCAAAAACAATGCTGTATGTTATATCTTTCCTTGGACATGTTTGTACTTAAGGCTCATCTGGCATTGGTACCTTATTCAGCATGTCACAGGGATGAACAGTTTCCTCCAGATGACAACCTGCCATGTCTGTATGACAAAGAGTATTATGTCATGGAAGCCTCGAAAGCCAAATTTAGCAGTATTCCAGGCAGTGTTTTACAAAATGTAACTATAGCAACTAAATCTTCACTGCCAAATAATAACACATTCTTTTTTTAAAAAGGAAAAAAAATCACAGAACATCTCCACTCCTTGGTCCCACATCTACACATGCTTCACAGTGTATTATCTACTAGCTGGCTACCTGCATTATTAGATATTTAGATTTTTTACAAAAACTGAACAAGGCAAATAGGTGTAATTCTTTAAAAAAACCCCCGTTTTGTGCCTTTCATAGCAACTTTCCCTCATCAGCTCTGTCTGCATCACTGCAGTTGCTGTTCTGGTTGCAGCATTTTTTTATTTTTTTTACTTCTTATGTGCCACACGGTGGTGCTCCTGGCTCCACATTCATTGCTCAAAGCCCTGATCTGGCTGAGAAGAGTTACAGATGCAGTATGTGTACCAAAACTGATTTTGGACGGAGGGCTAGCACTCAGTTCTGCAATGAAGGCGAATCAGGCTGTGGGATAGGAGATGTACTTTTCTCCCAGGACTCAGCTACCATGTCAGATATGGAAAGAAAGAGCTGAATAATGGCAGCTGATAAAAATCTGCAATATTGTGCATATATGCTCACATATACACCTTTTCAACCTCATTTACCCTTGATTACTATGTGAATTTTGCATGCCCGCTTTGTTTTTGTAGCTGTTGTGCCATCCCATTTTCCCTGTTGATAAGAAGACAACATATCCAGGTTCACATCTCAGTATCCTCCTGGGAGCAAGGACAGCATACTTTTCTTTAGGTCTATGATAAAAATGCAGAGAAACCAGGCAGAAGGAGGGGAGATGCACCTTCTTCTCCATCTAGAGAGGGACTGGTACAGAATTGGGAGCTGTCTCTATGGTCCCAGGCAGGATCACCAGACTGGAACACACTCAGCAGTGATGCTGACCTGGTATCAAGGAAGAACCTTTTTCCTCATAAGAAAAGCTCTGTATCTAAGTGGATGTCCTTGCCTGTATCAAGCCTACAGCTCACTGAAATCGACAAGTAAGATTCCATTGAATTATGTGTACTTTGAATCTGGTCCTGTGAACTGTAGTGTTCTGCCAGTTAGAGTTTAGCCATGTGTGTTTAGGAGTTCACTTCACCTCCTCCTGAGATTTTCTGATAGCTTTACTAAAAATTGGACCAGACATTTAGATATTTTAACTTGCTTTTAACTTGTAGGAAGTAATCTTTTTAATTAATTCTTACAAAAACAATTGAATATATGACCTACAAGGATAATTACTTGTGTTCTACTTTGATAATTTTGAAAAAGTTTCATGTGATTCGTATAATGTATTGCACTGATGATGATCTAAAAGAGAAGCTCTAATAAATTTCATGTACATAATGCAGTATGAACTTTTTAGAACTGGCAGCCATATTGTCTGCCCACCATATTCTGTAATTTCTTATTACTAACATAAGTTTTTAAAGGCTGTCTTTGCATATCTTTGGATTATTTATATCATATATGTACATCTTCCATAAACCAACTATTGGAGAAAATGTCCATGGCTTCTAAAAATATGTTCAAATAGTGTTCAATTAATGAACAAATCACAGAGTCACAGAAAGTTAGGAGCTGGAAGGGACCTCGAAAGATCATCTAGTCCAACTCACCTGCCAGAACAGGATCACCTAGACTAGGTCACACAGGAACACGTTCAGGAAAGTTTTGAATGTCTCCAGAGAAGGAGACTCCACAACCTCTCTGGGCAGCCTGTTCCAGTGCTTTGTCACCATCACAGAGAAAAAGGTTTTCCTTATGTTCACATGGAACTTCCTGTGCTCCAGCTTGCTCCCATTGCCCCTTGTCCTGTCATTTGACATCACTGAGAAGAGCCTGGCTCCTTCCTCCTGACACTCGCCCTTTACAAGTTCATAAACATTAATGAGGTTGCCCCTCAGTCTCTTCTTCAAGCTAAAGAGACCCGGCTCCCTCAGCTGCTCTTCATAAGGGAGATGCTAAACTCCCTCAGTCATCTTTGTGGCTCTGCGCTGGACTCTTTCAAGCAATTCCCTGTCCTTCTTGAACTTAGGGGCTCAGAACTGAACACAATATTGCAGATGGGGTCTGACCAGGGCAGAGTAGAGGGGAAGGAGAACCTCTCTCGACCTACTAACCACACCCCTTCTGATACACCCCAGGATGCCATTGACCTTCTTGGCCACAAGGGCACATTGCTGGCTCATGGTCATCCTGCTGTCCACCAGGAATGGTCTTATGTGATTGGATCCCCTGAATCTGAGGAAGTGTGATTGTTTCTGAGAAATTACAATTTCTACTATAGCTTGTTATCCATTGTGTGTAGTCTCTATCAAGAGCTAATGTTTAGCAGAAGTCTTTGCTACTATTAAACATAATTGTAAGTGATTCTATGAGTAAGTCAAGATGGAAGCTGGTCTGGAGTGAAAACTAAGACATGACTAGACATCACCAGGAAACACCTCTCTGCATTATATAAGTGAACTGGGGGACAAGGCAGGCAGCATTAACCCTGCCTATGTCTGACCAGTGATAATTTTGCACTTCAAGTGCAACATTACATATCAAAGACAAATTCTGAAAATACCAAAATTTCATTAATATGGAAACTACAGTTTGATATTTTGATTCATTATGAGCTGGAAGAAATAACCATGGGTGTATTTGCAATGGATAGTTGTGGAAGAGTGGCTTGTGCAGGAAGGGCACTATGCATTAAAGAAGGTGTGCGAGCACAACTCCAGGAGCGCCTAGGACAGCAAGCTTAGCAGTAGTCTGCAAGGGCAGGATGTCCTTGACAAAGAGGGAGTTAGGCATGTTATATAAGATAAGGAACTAAGGTCTGGGAGAGGCGAGTTTTAGAAGTAGTGTGATTGGAAGAGAATAGAAGACTGAAGGCTGCTTAAAGCAATTAGCTTGTAGGATTAGTGCCATGTCATGATGAACTGTTAAAAAATGCCCATATAAGAGCATGTAATTGTGAATAAAATTGAGCTTCCTGGTATAACTCATATTGTGTTGTTACCGGATCCTCCAAATCCCGTCTCCGCAGATAGTTTCTCTGATAAGTAGTGGGTGTAAACAAGAGAGATTCTATGATTCCATGAGCTGAAGTCAGACCAGCTGTGCCAGGAGATGGTGCCTATAGGACAAGACTTCTTATTCTCTAACAGTCTTGAAAATTATCCTGCCAGTAAGCCTTTTTTCTTATCTTTATTAACTGAACAACTCATACAGAAACTGATTATGTTAAAGTATTTGGAAGATATTAATGTATTTATTTAGTTATTTCATCACATCCTTTTCCAAATGGAAGTGCAAGCTGATTTTGACAAAGCAGAGCCAGTTACTTGCATCATCACAGGCTGACATTTTGCTTTTGATGATATTTTGTGAAATGATGAACTGAATTTGTGCTCACTGGCAAGAAACCCTAAGTGGAATTATTTTCCCTGAGACAACATGAAATGGAATCACTCAGACCAACCAAGACACCTTTCTGCTGTCTTTGTTCAATAAGCATACAAACTTCACAACAAAATCAGATCCCCACCCATCCAAATCCCACTGAATACATTAATGCATAAAAGCTTGGTGCTAAGGAAAGTTGTAAAATTTAGGTAGTTTTTCTGTATGCATAGCCCAGTAGGGACTTAAGAATGTTTCTTTCTCTCCCCAGAATGAATTAAAATATTTAGATTTTACTAATCCCAAATCAGAAGATACTGTGAAGGATTGAAATAAACTGCAAATAATGAATTAGTCCCCAAAAGTTGAATTCCAGACGTCATTAAGGATGTATAACTATGTAAAAGTAACACAAATTTACAAAAACATAGAACCATGCCTGCCAACATGTCCTGATACAATCAGGTTTTTTTTCTGCACTAGCTCACAGATGACTTTCCAATGCCATTTTAGCATGTCAGTGCGGATTCTTACCCAGATCTTTGATGTCTTCTCCTCTTAGGAAAGAACTGCATATTTATGCATGCTCAAGAGGACTCCTTAGAAGCACAAGGACCCACATTTGCTCTTTCTAGCCTAGCAAGGTGTACCCTTAGCTCATCTTGGAGTGTAGCTCGTGACCTCTTTGCACATATCACTTTATACTCATCTTCTGCCACTGAGGGGACAGCACATTCAAAAGCTTGCTGATTTCACCACATTGTCCGGTAGTAGACAGCTTGAACAGTAAAACATATAGATTGTTTTGCTTACATGAAGATAAAGGATTGCAAACAAAAGGTTACAAATAAAACAATTTTAGTACTTTTTTGTAGGCTTTCTCAGTTGTTCTGACATATTTCACTGGGAATGTAGTTCTTGGGGTTGGCAGTTAGAGGTCTGGCTCTCCAGGTCTCTTGCATATATTCTGTTCTCTGACTGCTGAATAACTTTTCTCTGTGTTTCTGCCTAGATATACTACAAACAGTTTCTACTTGATTCACTGCAAATGGAGTATTGAAGGATGGGGAGAGGGGAGGTAAAAGGGCAATGGTCAGTAGGAGATATGTTGTCCTTGCTGTTTAATGTTTTCACTCTTTGCCCTTTTGATGCACTTGCCTTGCTGGATGTCTTTGTGTTTTAACTTATAATCATATTTTTCATGCCTATATGATCTTGTGTACTTTCTTCTACTTTTGTTTTTTTAAAGTTTATATTATTAAAATAGTACATACTGAAAACTTTCTCCATAATTTCTATGCAGTTGATGATCTGCCATGCTGTACTAGTTTTCTAAAGACATCACACAAAGGCATTTTAAAGAACCTATTTAGAACAGGTGGAGGAGATTGACATTTGATATATCCATGTGAGTAAAAGCCAAGTGTCTTTGCCCAGTATTTATTCTTGGGGTTTAATCTAAACAAATGTTTTTCCCTTAGCTCCCTTGCTCTCATTTTTCAGAATGGGAACGTAACCAAACATGATACTGGATGATATTTGCAAAATTGAGAAGAAAGACATTTGTGCATTTTGTTTGTGTGTGAGATAATAGCTTGAAAAATGTAGTGATACAAGAAGGAATGAATTCCTACTGCATGGAATGAGGTATTGTCAGATAGTTCCCAGATGACTACATTTAATTAAGTTATGGCATTGCTAAGCTTTGCTTATCACATCCTGTCTCTTCCTGCATTTCTGAGAAAACATTAAGTAAATTTGTATAAGATACTTCAGACAGAAACACACAGAAAAAGATAACTATAAATTCTCTGGTCAGTATGAGTATCCAGAAGTTTCCTCTGTTGTCTAATGGAGTTGTTTCTGGATTTTGTACATGACTCTCAGTGTCATATACAGGCAGCATGCAGGAAACTTTAATTAAACTGGATGTTAATTTAGGAAGTGATTCACTTGAATGAATTCACCAAAATCTGCAAACAAAGAGAGCTCTGTGAGTAGAGGTTTCCTACAACACCTATGTGGGTGAAGAAGTCACAGTTTGATGAACCATGAGACATACACTGTGAGATGCTTGTTTGAAGATCTATAAAGTATGAATTATTCTCTTTTTTTTTTAGCAGTAGTAGTAGTGTTAATAATTTAGGAAGTTTATTTTTCTATAAAATGTGGTTTGAAAGGAAGCTAACTAGGCACAACTAGCCACTGGGAAAAGTGCGGAAGCTGAATCACTAAACTGGGGCTTCGAACTCACAAAAATGTACTTAGCTATCTCATTTGGGATCTCCAGGATTTTAATGTTTAGCCTATAGGACTACTGTATGAACTAGGTAAGTGCAGCATCAAGAGAAAAAAATAATGCAATCTGTCCCCAAATGACAATACTAAGCAACTTAAGCTACAAGAACATCTTTATTGTTTTCAGTGATAGGATTAGTGCTCCTTGAAAGCAGTTACATATTGAGAAATACTTTAAAATCTGGTGATTCTGAAGCAAGCTAAGTATATTTTTAAATTATTTAAAATCTGCAAACGTATATGTGTATTATAAATATGTCTTTCTGAATGGCAAATTAAAAAAAAATCTCTGTGTGTGTGTGTGTTTGTATATGTAACTATATATTCAGATGCACAGATCCATACAAATGGATATTTAAATGTTTTGGTCAATAAAATATGTTTTTGAATCCTTCTTGATGAATATGTGGGACTAATAGTTATGTTTTAGGTTTGCATTGCCTTAAATGTATTCCTTTCAGCTGGAGTAGTTTATTACTCCATAAGAAGGCTGTGCCTCCAGCTCTCACGTATCTTGATAGCTTCAATTTGTGAGGGGATGTCATTCACAAGCGTATTGTCTTTTCTGGTATGAAGTTCAAAATTGCTGTTTGGTGATGTGTAAACAAACTTCAAGTTTTATCTTCCATTAATGAAACTGAAATGAGTTAATACAAAGCAAAATGAGAAAGCCAGAACCCACCAATGTTAATTCTTTCTTTATTGCTTCTGGAGTTGGAATGAATGAAAATGTCCATTAACATCAATTTGTTTTGAATCCCTTACTTTCCCTAGTGGCAATTATTTATTTAATCCAATAACTTCTTTGACATTGAAAATGTCTATAATTAGTGCAAAAACAAATGAAGAGGTGGTCAGGCTTAGGAGGTTATAAACATAATGTTTTTTTCATTTCCAGAGAAAATGCAAAGTCATCTGGTAACAACAGAAGGTAGGTCAAAAAAGACTGCATTAGTATGTTGGTCATTAACATTCCTGGTTTTAAAACAAACACTAATTTCTACAGGTTTAACCGTAAATATTTGTTACTATTTAATATTCATGACAGTTTATAAGAAAGCCTGAAATAAATTGAGCCCATTAATGATAAGACATAAGTCAGTCTTTGGCTTCTGCTGTGAGAATTTTGTCAAAAAGATTATAATGAGGTCCTTATTTATCTTTCATACCAATCTCAAACCATGCCCAGCTCTTTTTCCTCTGCAAGTTCAGCAGCAACCTCAAGTCTCCCCTTGAGAGAAGCCTTCACTAGCACATTGTGACAGGCTAGTCTGGCCAAAAACCCAGCCTGCAGGGAGGAATGCAAGTGTTATTGTGAAATGGCAGTGTCCTGCTCCTTTAATGAAAGAGCATCTATTCCATCACACACAGCATTAATTAGTGTCTGATGTAAAGGCCTATTGCAATCCAGACACTTGCAAATAACTGAGCTATGAAGCTTTTCCACTACATCTGTTTTAAGTGAAGTGAAACTGCTGCAGTTCAATGTGGGAGGCTAGGTTTGTACTTTATAAAGCCCTATCAGTCCAGATATGGTTTTGCAAAGAACAAAATGAGAGATGGATAGGATCTTATCTTCCTTTCATTCAAAGCACAGAGGTTCAGACAAGAAGAAGAGGAGGAAGGAAAATAAAATAAAGGTGTTCAGCTTTTGACTTAGTCTGGGTTATAGCTTTTATAAAATTGTATTTTAATACTTTGTTATGGCAAGATTAAAAGTACTATTATTCTGTGAGAATCTGAGAGAAAAATATATATTCTGGAAAAGTTGTTTAATCTCCTTGCATCTCTCTTTCCTCTGATAACACTATAACCTTTAAGCCTTTTTGCTGGCATCTGTACTTTACAAATTGCTCTTTTTGCTCATTCTTATTCTAATGGTGGTCAGCTTCAGTGTCAGTCTTTGGAGTCGTTAGCATGAAACCTGACCAGGTCCCCACCCATCTTGTTAATTACATTGTTGATGGTATCACAGAAGCATCACCGTATTTTTTAATTTTTGTCAATAAATTACTGTTTCATGCTGTACGTCTTCCATGTAGATTGGGCACACTTGCAAAGAAAGGGAGGGCAGTGAGTGAAGAGTTCAAAAATATTCGAGGTGAATGTCTCTGAAGCAAATGCCTTGCCTGATGGAGAATGGTACATTTAGGATAGAGTAGCTAGTTTTATGTAGAATAAATGATCTGCTTATACTTGTGGTATCTTTCTGACAGGTACATATGTCATACCTAGTTTATAGAAATACACCTCCAACATATTTCACTCCAAGCTTGTTTGTGTCAGATAGCAGTAGTCAGAAAGCCAGGCTTTGGAGGAGTATGTGAAGAGCTGCCTGCTAGGCTGACAGTTTTTAGAGATATAAAAGGTGGCAGATATGGCACAAACATATGCAATTGAAAATAAACCAGTTATGCCTCATATGCAGACCCAAGCAGTGTAACTTCTTGATATTACTGCTATATCTCACTTTTGTGAACAATTGAAGGAGGTGGCAGACTGAGTAATAAATGAAAAGCTTTTTGCTCATGGGATGATGAGAAGTACGTTAGGAGACCTTCAAGTGAAGGAAGTGGAGACACTGCACCTTTAAATACTGGGACATGAACAGTGCATTCAGGGGAAATTCTGAGGAAGGAAGATTTAGAAATCTCTGTTCTTTTTTGCTGCTTGTATGTAAAATTCATTTTCCTGAGATCTTCCAGTGTGAGTATTGGTGGAGTAGAGTTAGGGGTGTTTCAGAGTCAGATAATTGAGGCTGGGACACAACAGCAAGAAAATAAAAAAAACTCCTGAACAACTCACCAAAAAGAGGCAAATGCAGCAACTATCCAGAACTCCCAATGAATCACCGGACTTCAAACACTCCTCTTAGCACTTTTTCAAATACCACCATTGATTTCTGAACTCTTCTTGTACTGCTAAACACACATGAGAAAGTAAAAGAATTTTCTTAATGTTGTTCCTATGACCTTCACACTTCTTGAGATTATTGACTCTCATGTTTTCAATATTAGTACCACAGTCCCTAATTTGGCCCTGAATTGTCTGCAATAACTCCAGCACCAGAAAAGGTTGTTGATGGAAACAACTATTCGGGCTTTCCTGAATCTATCTTTCCTTTGTGAGAAGAATTTATCTTCAGATAGAAGTCATTATGTTATTGTGCCAACACTCAGACTCTGTTTAGTCTGAAAAAAATCATGTGATAATCCTGGACACGTTCTTTTCAGTTTCTCTTTTTCCATTGTCATTTGAATGATTCTATAATAAAAAGAAGTTATTGTTGATTATTGCTTTTGAAAGCTATAATTTGAGTGTCAGAGTTGCAGTCAAAGAGTCCCATTACAATAGCATTAAAAAGGTTTTTCCAAATCAAACATGAAAAACTAAATTTGTTCCTACTAAATGTTGTTAGTGTCTTTGTTTTAAGGTAAGATGGACTACTACTCCGTATCTTTCTGTGAAAATATAAATACCACTCGCCTTAATCTTACAACCTTAGAGAAAAGTAGAAGCAAAATAACATTTAGGAAGAGTTTTGTAACTGAGGGCATATTTTATCAGTTATAAATAAAGAAATAGAGAAACTTCAGAATAAAGAACAATTTATCCATTGTCCCCTATTGCTTAAGCAGTCCCTATGGACTTTTAGCAAATGTAGATATAGGCAAGATTACTTTTGTGTAGAAGTAACAGCATTTGCTACAGATATTTTTAGGTGGTTTATATCCATACCTGAGTTGTAGGACTATTTCAAAAACTAATTCACAAGAATGTTTTCCTTTTAATTTGATGACAAGAAAATAAAACACAAATTAAGAATGAACTGTGTAATATGGTGACAAATAGCCTGCTTGCCTGTTTGCTTCCCTTTCTTTGTACCAGTTACACTAACATATTGCATTTGGATTTCAAAATTAAGACAGCTAAAATACCCAGAGAGGTGACTCTTAGATAGCTGATAAGGCCTGGGACATATGGTTAATAAAATTTTGCAGGAGACTGTAGAAGAAATATGGTTAGAGAAACAACCTTAAAAAAAATACTCAGAATTCACTATTACTCAGTCGTTGGATTTTTTGCTAAATATAGAAGAAAGAACATCACATCATATTCACCTACTGCAAAGCATAAGGAAATAAATTACACAAAATTTGAAGTCAAGAGGAATATTTGCTTGAATATGCAGTCATGTAAATTTAGAGTACACCTTTATTTGGGATGGGTTTTATCAGGTGGCCAGTTTTGCTCTGTATCTGGATATTGAGTAGATTTTGACTGAAAATCTCAAAGGACGTACACATATTTTATCTTCATAGCCTAGTGAGGAATCCTGAACAAAATAGGTTTTCCTTATGTCTCTCCCACTGTGAAGGCAATAAATAGCACACAGTCTCCCTTTCAGTGGAACATGATAAAATTAAACATCAGGTCCCTAATAAAATAAAATAAATAGCTTTGAATTTAAAAAAGTAATTCCTGGGGTTTAAAACCAAAACAAAATGGAAACAATGAACATTGTAACTGAAATTGTCTCTTTCTGCACCACTAACAAATTGGTATTAGAATATATGAAATACTATTGATTATACCATATTGGACTAGATGCTAGGCTGATATAAATTACTACCAAATATTTGCAACAGCTGCAGATCTACACTGTCACCTCTGGGAAAGAAATTGTCAAAAGTTACCAGAAAAGTGAATCAAGAACGGAAGAAGAAATGAAGAGGAAAATTATAGATCTACAGCACAGTAAATTATATCCTCCCCAGTGTAAATGATCTGAAACCAAAATGAAAATTAAAATTGCCCTTGTCCCAGATCTGTACTATACTCCACATGCAGAGACTCACCTGAGCCAACCAACAGTTCTTTGCATCTCAACTACATCCCAGAGATGCTGATGTTCCCCTGCCTCCATTCAAAAGCACGTAGATATAGTTAACACTTGGCTTGCTGATATTGTAGAAGAGCTTAGAAGACTTCTTAATGTGATTCATAACTCTTAAACAGTTCAAAAGACAAGGGTTACAAAGACAGACATGCACAAAAAGTAAGTTTTTATTAAATAGCGTAGGATGGAGAAAGTAGATGGAGAAAGTATTGAGAACAATCTTAGGATCTCAGCTGGAATTAGTCAGCTTATTAAAAAACCATAATGCACCCATGATCCAAAAGATAACTACTTCAGGACCTCAGCATGAACTCCTTATACTTTTAGGTAAAAAGCTTTCAGCTATACTCTGTGTACTTTATTGGATAAGGAAAGATTTCAGTGTGAGCTATGATGTAGTATTTATGACTAAATTGTTTGGCAGCATTAAAGAAAAAAGAAATCTGGCAAAAAGTCCCATGCCACTTACTTGACCCTATCTGGCAGAGTCAGTGAACCTGACAACTATGTAGACAGCTGGGTTGTTGATAAGGTTGCTTTTTATCGTACTAGAAATTAATTATGCTGAAAAATTTGTCCTTACAGTTGGCCTATGGGATGTCAGAATAAGATGAACTTTTGGTGAAGATATCCTGGCCTTGATTTCTAGAGTCATAAATTCCAGTTGATTTTGTATACTGTGTATTTGGCTATAACTTTAAATGTGGATTAAATCTCCCAGTTTATATCTACAAAGTGGCAACATCTAAGGAAGAAAGCAAGGGTATTAGCATCTGTATGCAAGTGCTTTTGTGTGACATTGAAGCCTGCTGATTGACTTTCCAGTAGTAGCTCCTTGCTTGTCATCTCAGGGAGAGGAAACTACAAAAGCTCTGCAGAAAAGGATGACAGGACCAGGTACTGATTTTAAAATATGGCATGCTCTCTAATGTTCAGATGATTCCTGAAGGGTTAAGTTGCTGACTTGAATCTTTTCTGAGTAGCATGCTTCTGGGAAGAATGTATGCAAAATAATGGGCAGACTTTGGGGGTCTTAGTGCCTGCTAAGGAAGCCTGGAAAACAATATTGAAAAATTGTGAGAGAATTGTTCAGGACCCTGACAGACACCTGCTCCATGCAGTGTTTGTTCTGTACGCAAAGCAGTCCTCTTTTTAGCATAGGTTGTGACATATAATTCAGCTAATTTATGCCAGAGTTGCTCAAAGGTGCAATTCTTTACATCTTTGTTTCACAACCAAATATATCAATAAGAATGAAATGAGCAGAATTACACCTCAATTATTCATAGCCAATCTATTAGTTATACTAAGCAGTATAACTGTGCTGTAGCTTTCATTATGGGCTAAGTTAAGTTTAATCATTTTATGTTTCTAAGAGCATACACAACAACATTTCCCACAATAACTTCTCTAAGTTTTAAATTAAATTTAAACAACTCTCCACCTTAAGAGCTGTTGATATTCCCATTGTCTTCATTGGGTGGGAATATTAAAATAAATTAAAATAGAAGTAATATAATATAATAATTCTCTCTTTCAAGCTACTTGTAACCTCTCTTACTTAAGGCTCACTTTTTCTATGCTGTCTTGAATAAATTACCTAATATGCTGATTTCTACACTAGGATAATCTACTGAGGTATGTTAGGACATTGGTTTAGCAGCAGCTGAGAAAGGTCTTTGCTCTTAGTCAGATAAGGTTGAAATTCATCATAGATATGTTTACTCAGAAAGAGAGAAAAATAGTCTCTGACCTAATGCAGGTTTATTTGCTTTTTTTTATCTTTCTCTGTCAGCATAACACCAACACATGAACACTTACAGGCATTCATGTCGTATTGCTCATTCATTTTCTTTCCCCAGTACAAAGCTCTCTTTTAACAATAAGACAATGATGAAATATTTCAGGAAATTCAGCTGTAGGAAATTCACTACTAGAACCATAAACTTATATATTGCTGCCCTGAAATGAACAAAGAGAAGATTTTAATGAAAACCATTACATTTCGTATGTACATAATCAGTTTTATATATAACTGACCATTTAAGTGTAATCATATCCTCTTTTTAACACATGAAGTAGGAAGCATATCTTAACATTGTTGTAATGAAGTCCCTGTTGGTTCCGTTGTTAGCCAGTTCCTCTGTGGGTCATACTGAAGTTGTTTAGAGCTTGTAAGTCTATGTTAGAACAGAAAAAAACAAGATATGGGGCTGTAGAAAACACCCACTAGGGGTGTTTTTTGCCACAGTTCATTGCAAATATCAGCACAGCAAAAAGAATCCTTATGTACCCTGCAATCGTGTAGCAAAGCTCTCTTCAGTGTGTAGCTTTAAGTTAAACCCATCTGATGCACATTCAGATTTATGAATTCTTAAAAGGTCCAGTAAGTTGGAACTCATTTGCAATTGAAATAAAGTGTTATTTGAAAGTCATTCTCTAAAAAGGGAAAAAAATAAGAAAGAAGAGCTTTTCTGCTGAAGAGACTCAGGCAATTAATTAAAACTCTTCTGGAAATAGCATAAGAGCTTACAAATAGTTGTTATTATCATGAACAAGAGTGTCAGTGGAATATGGAAGAAACCCAAATTGTTTCATTAGCAGACTATGAATGCTACTGTACATTACCTCTTGTTCTTTTTAGCTACTTGAGTGAGAAAGGCCTTCTCTTGCTGTAATAGAAAGTATAATTTTTCAAGGTTTCACTTTAAATTACTCTACAGGAAATTATTCTGCAAAAAATGGATATGGAAACTGTTTACCTACAGGTCAAATGTTACATATTATTTTTCCTTTGTGTTTACTTGTATAGTCTAAGATGTACTACAGATGAAGATATTCCTACTGTTTTCTGATTAAATATTGAGGAAGGACAAGAGATAAGTTGTGGAGTTACTCCATGTGCTCTTAGTCGTTAGAGCACTGGAGGAGGAACATTGAACTGCAGGATTCTGCCACTGACTTTCAGTCCACTGTTGCAGAAGGTATTTAAACAGAAGGTACCTAATTATCTTACCCATTTTCCAAAAGCTGTAGCGTTGTGTAATTAAATCAAAGCACCTTCTATAGTGACTGTGGGTTATTTATGTATTGCACAGTGCATGGAGCTTACCGACCTTCCAGTGCTTTAAATTAGAGTCTTTGTCACTATAACCACTTCACAGTAGGTTTCATCAGCCTTTCTCCACCTAGTAAGTTAGGTGTCTAATCTACTTAATTCTTTAGGCTACCTTATGGTAAACATAAAGTCTCTGATATTTCCATACCGATGTTATTACACATTTATGTAGGATAGGATAAATTGCTGTCTGGAGATGCCTCTTTCTCCCACTGTCTACAGAAAGGGCCTAGAAAATTAGGATAGACTAAATATGTAAACTTAAAACATCATATGAGGTGAATACCATACTCAGTTCAGGGGAAAATAGCTCTGATGTCTTGGGTGGTTTTTGTCTATGTATTTGGAATTTATTTGTGCTTTATGGTTGTAGAACATGCTGATCACTACAAATCAGGTTTTCTGTATCCTTAAGGTGAAGATATATATCTGCTCTGCATAGAGAAAATCTCTTCACCTGGATTGCTCACAAGGTGTGAGATTTTACCCGACCTCTTTGCAAGAATGTACTGCAGTGATAGGTGTAATGGACCTGAAATGTAATGAAGAAATCGATTTTCTGTAGGACAAGAACCTTTTATGTTATGGGTTTCCAGAGGCTGAGGGCACTGTTAAATCCAGGACAACAATTTGTTGTTTAAAATTGTTTTTATTTGTGAGATAAAACTTATGAATTGTTTTTAGAACTTCTGTCTCCTCTGTCAGATTTTACGTAGCAGCTTTATACCTTTTACTTTCCTAATAATATAACGCTTAACACCATTATTTCTAGGAAGTCCAACCTGTCTTTTAGATTTAGTCTTTATTAATGTGTTGGCCCTTGTTTTCATTATCTTATATTAAATTTTAGTACACTTCTTTCATTTTATTGTATTTAAGCCTTAAATCAATAAAAACCATAAAAGGTGTGTCATTTGAGATTGGAGGAGCTGTCCAATTTTACTAGCCTCTTTGATGATATGATCTAAAACATAAGCTATTATCATCATTACAGCTATAAGAAAAATTTATTTTTTGTTTTTATGGTCTGGTATGTTTCTTTATTTGAGAATGACTACTAAAAAATTCAATATGGTAATGTGGATTGACAAGCTTCATTTTGTAGTATTAAATTTAATTATATAAAAACTAATTTGTCCCATTAGAAGTCAAGGGATAACATAAAGTACTTTTAACTTTGATGTCTGCTGTAACTCTTGATGAAACATAAAAGTTAACAGTTTAAGTAGGCCTTTTATTTCTTTAAAGAAATACTACAGCTCAGAAGAATTTGTGAGCTATTTCTGTAAGGAGGAACAATTCTTAAAATTGCAGGAAACTGGTAGTTCTGAATAAGAAAAAAGTCACCAAAGTGTATACTTTAACAAACACACTAATCAGTTCCTTTTCTAGTTAGGAGACAATCAAAAGTTATTGAAAAAAGAAAAGGAAAAAAAGATTGTTCAGCAGTTTATCAAACAGAGCTCCTCACAGCACATGACCCTCTTCCCCTGTTTTTCTGTTCATGTATACTTGAACACTTGAAAATATTAATGACAAATTCATCCAGTCAGAACACAGTCATTTTGGCAAATCATTCAAAATTCTATAGATTGGAAAAGTGCCCTTTGAAATACCCATTGTTTTTGTTGAAATTTGCACACAATTCGTCAGTTAAAAACGGGGGCTTTCTCTGTAGGAATGGGGAAGTAACCATCAGTTTAGTCTCTCTAGTTGCACTGTAGATTTGTCTTATCAAACCACTTCATTCTTTCTAGAGTGTATAGTTGGATTTTGGATATAAAACTCACTTCTGGATGCAAAGAAGAATGTTACAAATGTTACACAGTATTTAAAACTAGGATTCGGGTCAGTTTAGTGCTAGGAAGCAGAGTGTACAGGTCTGAATACAATTTAAGTCTTTCTCAAACCTTGGGATTTTTTGTATTAGCTTAAGATCTGTCTAAATTGGACAAGTACTAATGTAAATGCTTCTCTGGCAAAACAGATGGAGTTAAATGACGCAGCCATTTGCAGCTCCAAAGCTGAAAACCCTATGAATTTTTGCAAATTTTGCCATGAAGACTACTACAAGGGTAACCTATATAGCTGACAGTCAAAGAGGTGCAAAAAGTAGTATTTCTGCTGGTAAAAATGCTCATTTAGTTTAATATTTTGAGAAGGGTTTCACAAAATCACAAAATATTATATTCGGCATAACTCTGGGTGGTATTTTGAACACTCTGTTTAAAGACTGAAAGGCCTTTGGTGTCCAACAGTTAACAAAAACTGACAGGCAGGGGTATGGTGTGGTAGAAAAGTGGTGGGAAGAACTTCCCCAGGTCTTCTTTCTTTCTTTGTTCTCTTCAGCTTTGCCACTCAACCATTAGGAGCAAGACATTGAATTATATATGTAGGAAAAAAGTATTTCTAGGGAAAAATATTCCTATTCCTTTCAATCAATTACAAGTAGTAATCCTTGAAAATATCTGTATGCACAGGAAAGTTCTGAATGATGAGCAACTATGCTACTCCAAGCTTTGCTTGGATTGCCAGATCTTTTTTATTTTACTTATTAGGCAGCAGAATATATATTTTCTCCTAGATCCTTTAAGTACCTTTATGCTAAAGGTTTACCTGCAGGAAATTCAGTTTCTGTTTAATCCCTTCTTGTAGAGAACAATTTACTTACCATGTCTAGCTATGTCCCCTACAAATAAATTTAAAATAAAATTTTACTTTAAAAAAATTATTTTAAAGAAAGGAAAAAATAAAGTTTATATTTCAGAGGAGGGAGTCCTTTCTAACCATGTCTAACCATATCTAAATCATTCCTTCTAGTTACTCAGTGATTGATAGGGACAAGGAAAAATCTACTTGGCATGTCCTGTGAAAAATGCATGTGTGGCCAATGAGGAAAAGAGAATTTAAGCTTGCAGAGCTGTGACGAGCCTCCTTTTTCCTCTTCCCAACCTAAGTCATCTCACTTACTTTCATGTCTGTGTAACTTCTTTTGCTCTTTTGGAGTATCATGATGCTGATGGCAGTACATTATTTAGGCTTTCATGTAAGCAATGCAAGCTAGATAAAGTGACTGCTTCATAGCTTCACATCTTCATAAGCTTCTCATACAACCTGCCTATTTCCTGAGAATATTAGCACAGTGATATTGAGAGTGTTAGTATGCCAGTACACCAACTTTGCAAATATCAGGAAGAGCTGCTTGAATAGCCTTTTGCTCTGTACTGTTATAGGAATCCATCCTTGAGCAAGACAGCCTAATATGAAAGCTTTCTTGAAATGCTCTCAGATACTTTCTTCTGGAGGCACTATGTATGTGGAAGGTCTGGTTTATTAACATCTGTCACTCTCTCTGGTTTTTGTTTTGTATTTAATTAAGAAAATGCTGTTCGGGCATCAACAGTGCCATGGAGATAGTATTGATGATTGCATGTATATGCCTGAAGATTATTTGGTTGACAGCTATAGTTCTGTTATGTTATCCTCTGATAGATGATCCTACTCTCCAGTCACAAAATATGCTGAATGACATACAGGAAACTTCAGCCTTGAATCGTACTGCATTGTCAGATATTATCACCTTTCTTTCACACATGAGAAAGTACTATTTTTATGGTAAAAGCTGAACCCAGCAAATAGTGAAAATAATCTATGTAATAGTGATATTAATACTTCCACGGAGAGAAAAGAAGGTCATAGACTATCAAATTAATTCTTATGACTTAATTCTTGTTAAACATATTGGATTTTTAATAGTAAAATGAGTTAATGACTGCTGATTACTATCTTGACTCTTTTTGATAAGGTAAGACTAAATGAGAACACATTTGCTTATTCCTAAGATAAATATTTCAAGTTGTCCTGGATTAATGAAAAAAAAATGGATATCTGTATTACATATAATAAAATATAACAAAATAGCGCTGCACTAAACTTGAGGTCTTTCAGAGCTGAACACTAGCTCACGGTAAAAAATGAAGATTGTCTTGAGACCTTGAAGGTGAACCCCTCAGATCATGTGCACTAAGATCTGAATTTTATGCTAAGCTGTGACCAGCCGTGTAACTCTTTGAATGCCCATAGGATTTAGTCTACTCTTTCACAGTAAATTACACATGTCTGCACAGTGAATGCAAAACAACACTTCTGAGACAGTAAAGGTGCAAAGGAAGCCTCTTTTCCATGAATTTCGGTGAAGGTGTCCTTGTTCTGTCCCCACAGTTCAGTCCCCCAGCGTTGTCACTTTGTCACATGTGGTTCTGCTTTTCCACTGCAGTCCCACAGATGAAATGCCCTGGAAGTCCTGTACCTTTGCAAACATCTGGAAAGGCGACCTGCTCATTAGCTTCCTCTCCCATGCAGCTGTTCTGCTGTACTAAAGTAGTTTTTGTCAAGGTTGCTTTTGGGGAACCTCTCAAACAAAAGTGTTTATCCACTAAGTTGAGATGCCTAAAGTGTGGCACTGCTGTGGATAAAGCCTGTGAAAATGTAACCAAGCTAAGTTTAAATTAACATATGATTGACTTTTAATTTAAGAATTGTGCATTATGCAAGGTACATGTTATGGTTTAAGGGTTACCAGCCTGAAAGGGAAGGACAGGTGGTGTCTGTACGACCCTGGAGGGTCAGAGATCAGTACTGTTCCCTCCCCTTTCCAGCCACAGTCTATAAAAAAAAGAGGTTTTTGCGGGCTTTTCCTGGCTTTCTGGGCTGCTTTCTGTCGCATCTCGGGACGGCTGGGCCTAGCTCCATGTGCTCGGCAGCATCCACCACCACCCGCTCCCGGCACCACTGCGGTCCCTGGTGACGAGTCACAGCAGTCACAGTGGCCACGAGGCACTGTTTGGACACTTCCACTCGGGACTACTGGGATCGGATTTTGTATATGAATATCCTTTGTCCCTTATTAATTCCTTTTTCCTTTCCCCTGTTGTTTTCATTAAACTTGTCACAGTTTTAACTTCCAACCTTGTGCGGAGCATTTTTTTATTATTATTCTCTCTCTATTCCCTTTTTCTTAATCCTCCCCCTGGGAGGGGTAGGGGCAATAGAGGGAAAATCCTGCTCTCTCTCTCTCTCTCTCTCTGACCCTTAAACAGAGACAGTACACACAGCAGAAGTACGTTTATTCAGGCAATCAGTTGGTGGTGGAGTGAGCAGCTCAGGTGCCTGGTGATGAAGATGTGGCCCAAGGAAAGCAGTACGTGGCTTTCCACTAAAATGCTGTCTGTTGTACATATGTGCAATGGCAAAAGGTGCACAGCATGGACCCATCACCTGGAGACCTAGGAAAAGCCCCAGGGAGGACCTGGAGCAAATAGTGCCTGGTTGCTTCATCTCAGTAACATAGTTTCACCTGAAGCCACACAGTGGTGGCCTGTAACTTCCTCCTCATGGCCATACACTAGGCTTGATTTCACTGTTGTTCTTTCATGTTTTTTTTTTAAACAACAGAGGAGTCTGGAGGACCTGTGTAGAAGGAGAGGTTGCTTGTTCCTTGCAGGGCAGAGGGAGATACTTTAAAAGCCTCAGCAGAGAGTCCTGTAGGTGAAGCACAGAGCCTGAAAGTGCAAGCAGGAAT
>NW_010198247.1:25179-29564 GCF_000695765.1 Mesitornis unicolor
TAGGGGGATGGAGCAGAGCTTGCTACAGATCAGAAAATGTTTGAAGTTACTAAAACCAAGAGTGGGAGCAACACCTTAAGGGACAGTGAAAAAAGGAGCAGCGTAGCCACCTTTTACATCTATTCAGTCTTTCCTGGTCACTTTGAACTTTCTCTCCTTAAGAAGTTGACTATTCTAGTTCTTATTCTCATAATACCTGGCTTTTTTAAAGTTTCAAAGTCTACTGATCTTCTTTGAGGATCTCACTGATGTGAGCTCCTGTCATTCTGCTCCCTGACTTTAACATAAGATTTCAGATATGATATTTGCAGCTAAGAATATTAGCAGCATTGGTACCTGTAAAACACCAGAATTTAGTTATAATAAGATGTAGTAATTTAAGGTTAGAAATATGTTCCCTGCATTGTTAATCTTACTGTATATAAGAAGTACACAGATGAGTGGACCAAACTTGTAAATCTGTTTGGTAAATCTCCAGCATAGGAAGCAAACGCAAATGAATAAGAACATATGGTTAAACTGCTAATCAGATTAAAAGATTTGAAAATATTGACAAATGTTATTTATTTACTTCTGGAATCTATGTTATGAAATTACACTTAAGTGAGATAGGGTTGATTGGCAGTGGGGAAAAAAAATACATCATGAGGTGAAGGAGTGGAAAAGAGATTGACATTACAGGATGCTTGATGGTGGGAGAGACATATAATCATTACTAACTGTATTACCAGGCTGAACAAAATGAGGTTGGAGATGGAATTTGAAGATCAAAACAACACAGTTTCCCTGATCTCATCTAGAGGAATAGTGTAGGAGTGGGAAGCTGAAAGACCTGTCTCTGAAGCTATTAACATATCAAACATCTGAAAAAGCACTTAGCTATAGCTTGTTTAAAAAAAGACTATTAGAAACCCATGGAGCTGTGTCCAGTGTTTTCTCCCCTCTGCATTTAAATGAATATGAGAGAAGAAGAAATATTTATAAAGCTTTTACTGGAAGAGTACATGACAGGGTTTCTAAAGTACTTTCTAATATATGACCTGCCATTTAAAGAGATTGCTTTCCTGTATACAGAATCATAGAATGTGTTGGGTTGGAAGACACCTTTAAAGGTCATCTAGTCCAAACCCCCTGCAGTGAGCAGGGACTTCTTCAATTAGATCAGGTTGCTCAGAGACCTGTCCAAACTGACCTTGAATGTTTTCGGGGATGGGGCCTCCACTGCCTTTCTGGGCAACCAGTTCCAGTGTTTCACCATCCTCATTGTAAAAAATTTCTCCCTTATATCTTGTCTAAATCTACCCTTCCTTACTTTAAAACCCTTACTCCTTGTTCTGTTGCAACAGACCCTGCTAAAAGTTTTGTCCTTTCTTTCTCTAAATAAGCTTTCTTATAGCCCCCCTTTTAAGTACTGAAAAGCTGCTATAAGGTTTCTCTGGAACCTTCTCTTCTTCAGGCTGAACAATCTCAGCTCTCAGTCCTTCCTCATAGGAGATGGGTTTCATTCCTCTGATCATTTTTGTGGCCCTCTCCTGGACCTGCTTTGACATATCCAGGTATCTCCTGTGCTGATGACTCCAGAGCTGGACACAGTACTCCAGGTGAGGTCTCACCAGAGTGGAGTAGAGTGGCAGAATCACCTCTCTTGACCTGCTGGCCATGCTACTTTTGATGCAGCCCAGGATATGGTTGGCTTTCTGGGCTGCAAGTGCACATTGCCAGCTCATGTCTAGCTTTTCATCCACCAGTACCTCCAAGTTCTCCATTGCTCTCAATCCCCTCATTCCCAGATCTGTATTGACACCGGGGATTGCTCCAACCCAGGTGTAGGACCTTGCACTTAGCCTTGTTGAACCTCATCAGTTTCACACAGGCCTAATTATCCAGCATGTTAGGCCCCTCTGGATGGCATCCCATCCCTAATGTGTGTCAACTTTACCACTTAGCTTGGTGTCATCTGCAAACTTGCTGAGGGTGCACTCAATCCTTCTTTCTGTGTCATTGATGAAGATATTAAACAGCACTGGTCCCAGTATGGACCCCTGTGGTACACCACTTGTCAGCCATCTCCATCTGGACATGAAGCCATTGACCACAATCCTCTGAATGCAACCATCCAAACACTTCCTTATCCACTGAACAGTCCATCCTTCAAATCTGTATCTCCACAATTTAGAGAGAAGGATATTGTGGGAGACTGTGCCAAAGGCTTTACAGAAGTCCAGACAGATGTCATCTGCAGCTCTTCCCTTGTCCACTGATGTAGTCACTCCATCATAGAAGGCCACCAGGTTGGTCAGGCAGGACTTGCCCTTGTTTAAGAAACACTGGCTGTCTCAAATCAAGTCCCTGTCCTCCATGTATGCCTTAGCATAGCTTCTAGGAGGATCTGTTCTATGATCTTCCTAGGCATAGAGGTGAGTCTGGTAGGTCAGTAGCTCCCAGGGTCCTTTTTCCTACCTTTTTAAAAAGGATGCAATGTTTCCCTTTTTCCAGTCACCAAGGACTTCACCTGGCTGCCATGATTTTTCAAATATCTTGGAGAGTGGTGGAGAGCTACATCAGCTAATTCCCTCAGGACTCTGGGATACATCTTGTCAGGTCATGTATATTCATGTTCCTCAGGTGGTCAAGAACCTTATCTTCTCTTACAGTGAGAGGGACTTTGCTCCCTCTGTCCCTGTCATGTGGTCCATCGACTTGAGAGGTGTGAGAAGAGAGGCTGCCTCTGAAGCCTGGGCCAAAAAAAGTTGTTGAATACCTCAGCCTTCTCTTCATTCATAGTTACCAGTTTGCCAGTCTTGCTCATCAGTGGGAAAGACCTTCCTTATGTTTCCAACATATCTGTAGAAAATCTTGTTATTATTCATCATATCCCTTGCCAAGTTCAGCTCCATCTAAGCCTTGGCCTTTCTCACCTCATCGCTACACAACCAGCCAGCATTCCTATACTCTTTTGAGGATACCTGTCCAGCTCCCACTGCCTGTGCATTTCCTCCTTGCCCTTTAGTTTGACCTGGAGGTCATGTCAGTCTCTTGCTTTCTTTGCCTGATTTCTTACACCTGGAGATCAAGAACTCTTGTGCTCTATGGAAAGCATCCTTAAAGATCTGCCAGCCCTCTTCTGCTCCCCTGTTCCTGATGATCGTTTCCCAGGGGGTTCTATTGACTAACTCCTTGAAGAGCTGGAAGTTTGTTTTCCTAAAATTCAGAGTCCTGACTTTACTCTTCATCTAACCCATCTGATATCTCAGGATTGTGAACTGCCACGAGCATGTGAACACTGCAGCACAGACTGCTTCCAATCTTGACATCACTGATTAGGTCACTTGCATTGGTGACCATCAGGTCCCGTATCACATCCCTTCTGATAGGGCTATTACCTGGCTTAAGAAATTATCCTCAATGAACTCCAGGAGTCTCCTCGATCAGCTGCAGCTCACCGTGCTACTTTTTCAGCAGTTGTCGGAGTGGTTTAAGTTCCCAAGCAGGATGAGAGCCTGTGACCATGCTGCCTTCTGTAGCTGGAGTAAGGAGTCTTCATCAATAGGCTCTCCTTGATTAAGCAGCCTGTAGTAGACACCAGCCACAAAATTCCCTTTGTTGCCTCGGTCGCTAATTCTTACCCATAAGCTTTCAACCTGCTCATGGCTATTCTTCAGAGACAGCTCCTCACACTCTATCCATCTCTTGATGTGGAGGGTAACACCTCCTCCCCTCCTTCCTCATCTATCCCTTCTGAACAGCCTTGTAGCCGTTGATAACCTCACTCCAGTTATGGGATAGCTTTCTAGCAACATGGTGGCTTCCAGGTTCTCCTGTTTGTTGCCTATTCTGTGTGCATTGGTGTAGAGGCACTTCATCTGGGCTGTTGCCTGTGTCACCTTCTTAGAGGAACATCCTTTAATTCCTTTGAGATATTTCACTGTTGGCTCCTTATTATTGGCTTATCTCCATAAGACTTCAACTGTGCTCCAGTGTAGCCAGCACATCTCAGAGCAACAGTCTCTTGCTACTACCTCATCCCTCTAACCTTAGCTTGTCATCCCACAGCTTGTCACAAGCAATCCTAGTATTATGCCCTTCCCTTTTCAGGTCTAGTTTAAAGATCTGAAAATGACCCTTGCTAGCTCACGAGCTAAAACTCTTTTACTCCTTTGAGAAAGGTGAATCCCATCTGATACCAGCAAGCCTGGTGCCGTGTGGCCATGCCATTATTGAAAAACCTAAAATTGTCGCAGTGACACCAGCCATGGAGCCATGTATTAATAGATTGTGTGTATCTGTTTCTTCCAGTGTCGCTACTTGCAACTGGAAAGAGAGGAGAAAGAATAACTTTCTCTGGTTTTCTTAACTCTGGTGGCAATTACAGAGACATGGTGGGA
>NW_010198248.1:0-2220 GCF_000695765.1 Mesitornis unicolor
CAAATATATAAAAATCCAATATAAAATCCTCCCCCCTCGTGTGATTATGTCACCAGAGGATGTGAAGCAGGGCACTGCAAAAGTTCCAGACTGGACTCAGCAGCAGGTGGGAGTTGGATTCAGGAACTGGATTCAGGAATGCTTGGATCAGGATTGAAGGCAGCTGGACTGATAAACTGTCCTGTCCACTCCTTCCCACAGATGCAACACCTCACAACACCCCACTACAGCACCCATGATGTGGCAGTGGCCCTGGTCTCCATAGATGCAAGTATAAGCAAGAACTATATTTACATAGCATACCTAATAATAACTATAAACATCAAGCACTGTCACTTGTAGAAGTGGACACTGTCTGGAAAAACATGCCATTAGTTTAAGAAAGTACAGTCACTTAGAAGAGAATTAACTGAAAAAATAAAACTACTAAATAAAGAAATAGTTCTGCTTAACTTAAACCAGGACAATTGTGTACTGACAGTGGCATGATGATGCTGTACTTAATGTGACAGTTCCTCTACTATTTTCACTGAGAATCACTTTTAATTTTGAAGACCTGCTGTTTGGATGAGCTGCCAGGGAACGAGATGCAAGGCTAGAGGGCAGGAATAATGTCACAAGGAATCTCGATGACCTCAGAAAAGAGAGTAGCAGAATTAAGAATGGCATGGTGTGCATCACCCTGAATAGAGAACAACCAGAAAGAATGGGGAACAACTGTAAAAAGCCAAGGGAATATCATCTCAATGTCAAGACTAGAGATATCTCTTGGCCAGAACTGAACCTCGGGACAGGAGCTTGCACTACTTCTTCATTTTCTAAGGAAAAAATCCAAACTATTTTGCTGACATACTGTTGCAGATGCACCAGCCCCAAAAAAGACCCAACAAATACTAGACAAAAACCCTCCAAACTCCCTGCCCTGGTGATGCAAAAACTTCCCACCACAGCTCTTGTCATGTTCACGTTTGGGTGAAAAGTGAGGTTGCTATGGTTTAAGGGTTACCAGCCTGAAAGGGAAGGACAGTTGATGTCTGTAGGACCCTGAGGGGTCCGAGATCAGTACTGTTCCCTCGCCTTTCCGGCCACAGTCTATAAAAAACTGAGGAGGCATGAGGTTTTTGTGGGCTTTTCCTGGTTTCCTGGGCTGCTTCGTGTCACATCTCGGGACGGCTGAGCCTAGCTCCACGTGCTCGGCAGCATCCACCACCATCCGCTTCCTGGCACCACTGCAGTCCCTGGTGATGAGTCACAGCGGTCACAGTGGCCACAAGGCACTGTTTGGACATTTCCACTCAGGACTACTGGGATTGGGTTTTGTATATAGTTACACATCCTTTATCCCTTGTTAATTCCCATTTCCTTTCCCCTGCTGTTTTTTTCAAAAAAACCCTGGGAAGGTAGGGGACAATAGAGAGAAAATCCTGCTCCCTGGGCTTGCCCTGAGCCTTAAACGGATACAGGATAAGTTAGCGCCCAACATGGGGCTTGAGTTTGGAAATTAACTTTTATTATTGTTTCTCCAACAAGACAAGTTGGAAGTTAATACTAAAATGGCTCTCGTAACTGTGCTTCTGCGAAGCCTGTTGCAGAATGCTTTTGTGACCTCTGTTAATGTTGTTCTGGTATCTGTCACACTGACTTGCCCTGTCTCCATGTTATATTGCCATATGTTTTGGACTGTGATGGATGCGGGCTTGAGTTGGGTTAAGGCTTTGCCTGAGTACCTTGGCCACTACCTCATGAGCATGCTTATAAAAAACGATTCTGTTCCTTTGCCTGGCAAGCTTGAGACACAGGGGTTTGGAGAAATGAGGAACGGTTATTACAATTATATCATCATTTCAATCATTTTATGATTGAATATCATATCATCATGTTCATCATTGTAATTCAAATTGTGCTAAATGTAAGACTGGCGTGCTCGGGTCTCTTTGCATAAGAATATAATTTTAAAAGCGGCCCAGGCCCCGGCCCTGGCTCCCATCCCAGCCCCAGCCCCGGCCCCGGCTCCCATCCCGGCCCTGGCTCTGTCCCCAGCCCCGGCTCTGGTCCCTTCAGAGACCTGTTTCTGGTCAGAGCTTTGGCCCTGCTTGGACTCTGGCCCTGGCGCCGAGTCCAGCCACGACACTTGGTCCTGGCCCCAGTGCCCACTCCTGCTCTGGCGGCCACTGTCCCTGCCCCTGTTTTGATGCTGACGGGAGTGGCAGCCGGCCGCGG
>NW_010198248.1:2440-3747 GCF_000695765.1 Mesitornis unicolor
TGTGTGGATGTTGTGACACTGAGGCGGATACAATAGATCTGGATGGGAGACAGGCAAAGTGGTTGGAAGCATTAGCCAAGGAGCAGGGTATTGATAGGTTCATTTGGAATGACATCTGCACCCAAATCTGTGGGAATTTTTCATAACAGCTCTAAAAAGAAGATATCCTCATAAAAAAGATACAGAATGCAGTTTTACTAAATGGAACACTATAGAGCAGGGTGTCAGATATTTGAAAGAGCTGGCACTCCGACAGGTAATCTATGATGAGCAAACACTTGCAGATCCTGACCAAGAACCATGCCAAGGTTCTCTGTTAAAGAAGTTTATACAGAGTGCCCCTCCTAAGCATTCCAACATTTTGGCAGGAAGACTTTTTGGGGCAGAAGATGAAACACTGACAACTGTGGGTGAGTTTGCTACTCAGCTCAAGCAATTTGAAGACAGTGTTGTTCACAACATACACTTCTGCATTGCAGCAATGGAAAAGACACTAGAGGACATCAAAACCAATATCAAAACTGACAAGGCTGACATGAAAACCCAGCTTGATGAGCTGAATGAGAAGTTGTTCCCGAGAGAGAGAGAAAGTGATACCAGTTATTCTGAATGGATCCATGTTTATGCAATTAGGAACAGATGTTTTCCCAGAAGATCGGCTCAAGGCAGGGAGTACCCAAGACAAAGTTCTCTGTGGTACACCCTGATTGACTATGGCGAGAATATGGGTATGTGGCACAACAAACCCACTGCCGTTTTGCATGCCAGAATACAGGAGCTGAAGAGTAACGCTGCTGTAAGAATTGTCTGGCTTGTAGTTCAAAGAGGTTTCAGTAATGTCCAGAGCACCAGGTGACTCATGAGGGGTTGCAAGAGTGACTCAGCCTTGGATTGCCTTGAGGCCCTACATCTAGAGAGACAACACATGGGGAGCTGCATAGATAGCTCAGCCTTGAGTTGTCTGATAAGCCTAAAACTAAAACAGGGCAGTCCTGCTTCACACAGAGAATGGAAACCTGCGTTGAGCCTTAAAATTCCCCAAGAGATAATATACCCTGAGTCTCAATCAAACCGCTATTAAATTGCCAGAAAGTAAAACAAAGTAAGCTGGAGGATGTCTGTCTGGCCCCAAGGGACCAAACAATACAAGGATATGCAAATAACTAAAGATAAGGGGAAATATTGCCAGAGACAGACACCCCAGGTGTCCCCAGGCAGGTGTACTGAGACATGCCCCTGCTTTCTCTCCTGTACACCAGGGGATGAAAACCTTAGAATTCAGGTTAGAAATGAGGAGTTACTTCTCC
>NW_010198248.1:3760-4434 GCF_000695765.1 Mesitornis unicolor
GTGATGAGAACCTTCCCCCTTGGTCGGGATGCTGACCAAGGTAACTTACGTGGGAGCCCTTACCTGGAGGGGTAAGTGAATATTTGGCAGGCTTTAAGTTTGTAGTCACAGGTGATTGACTAACACACGTGGTATTCTGAGTTGTTTGTGAGTTTTGATAGTGTGTTCCATGAATCGCCTGGGAATTGTAATAGTGAATTTTGTGAGTAGCCTGGGAGTTGTGAATTGCTTATGAGCAGTAACAGTAAGTTTTGTGAGTGGTCTGCGACCTGTTGTGAAATGCCTGTGGGCTATAATAGTGCATATTGTGACTGTTGAAGTTACAATAGTGCATTTTGTGAATCTCTTGTGGTTGTAATAGTGTAGCCTTGCTTTTAAAACGGCAATAGCGCATTCTCCGTTGTATCCATAGAACCTGCAATAGAGATGCACTGGATCTGCACATGTTCAAATAAATGGTTACATTTACAGTAATGGTTACAGTAGAGTCTCTTCTCGTCAGGAGGGTAAAGTGGAACTTCCCTAGCCAGGGGTGACACAATCCTTTCACAAAACACAGCAAAGAGCACATTCTGGATGGCACCCCCCACTGTGCTTGGAGAGTATCGGCAGTCTGCTGTAAACACAGCCTGAAAGTACCCAAACTAAGTTAGGATTACTCTGTAGGGCAGCAA
>NW_010198249.1:0-5697 GCF_000695765.1 Mesitornis unicolor
TGCTGCCACCAACACCTCAGGTCCTTTTCTGTTGTGCTGCTCCCCAGCAGATCAGTCCCCAGCCTATACTGGTCCATGGGGTTGTTCTTCCCCAGATGCAAGACCCTACACTTGCCCTTGTTGAATTTCATTAAATTTTTCCCCACCCAACTCTCTGGCTTGTCTAGAATTTACCTCATTTTACCTCAAAAAAGTGTGGAGCTGCCTCTAACTGCCCTTCACTGTCAGGCTGTCAGCTGAAAGTGCACAGCCAGCCTCATTCAGCCGAGGTATAAGAGCTTAATCCACTGTTGATTTTGAGCCTTTAAATGTGTATATCAGGTAAAATGATATAGCTTGAAACCTTGGTGTGTGCTGTGGCACCAGGATGTCCTTAACACCTGAAGGGTGTTGCAGGGTTTTACCTTTGAAGCGCTGAGGTCGATGCACCTTCCTGTTTGTAGCAGCGATGCTATGGGGTATTTATTGTAACTTTACGTTGTTTTTCTCTTGTGTTTTCCTCCAGGGTGTGTTTCCAGTGACTGATATTTGACCATATTGTGAAATGTCAAGTCGCTGCAGCAAACGCACCGCGTGAAATGTCAGCTTGTCTGTCTGTTCCAGGATGACGACTTGGAAGAAGGAGAAGTTAAAGACCCCAGCGACAGAAAAGTGAGGCCACGTCCCACCTGCCGATTCTTCATGAAAGGTAATGACTACATGAAAGGTAACAGCAGAAGCAAACTGAAGGTGCTGTAATGTTTCTTGTTTGGTTTTGTACCTATTGAGCTGCTGCCTTGGGCATCCTCACTGTCACCTTTCTGTTCCTTGGTGGCCAGACACTGAATTTACATAGAGCCAATGTGCAAAAATCACTTTGCCCCAAGTATGGTGAGCCTGGTAGAGCTAAATATAGGAAAATTCACTGGTGTTTTTCAAACAGCATAGAATAAAACTACCTGGGCTGATTCAACTATCAACTCTTGCTTAGAGGTTATTGTATGGAAAACAAAAGTAGTAATGAGTATTTGCCATTTATCAAGCTCATGCCTTGCCAAAATGTAGTTGTTTCTGCAGTGCCATATCCATCTCACTTCCCCAGTTATTTTAAGGCATTTGCTGTAATTTTAAAGTTGAAAGTAGGACTAGAAATACTGTTTCTCTATAACAAATATTGATGTGACATCGTGTTGACCGATGCACAACAGCTATCTTACCATCCTGTGATTTTTGTTAAAGAGCAGATTTTATAAACATTTTCTTAAGTTAAACGGATTATAGCTCTCTTCCTCTTCCTTCAGCTTCATCTCCCTTAATGTTTGCTCATTCACTTGGGTTTATTTACAATCGCCCTTGAAGCAATGAACGAAAATCTGAAATTAAAAGCAGGGTGGAGGGCAGGGTGGAGTCTCTCGCTCCTTGCGTCAGCGGCGAATGCAACGTAAGGAGCTGCTGAGGGGGTTCCCGGAGACGTGACCATCAGATATCATGTCTTTGGCTTCCTGAATCTCTTCCGCTATCGAATTTTCTGCCTGTGCCGAGACACGAACGTGCTGGCGCTGATGGTGGCACAAGGAAGTCACTCGGCGAGGAGAGCTGTTTGTTCTGAGTCCTTAACGTGACGTACACCTCCCTGCAGCGGGGAAATATTTGCCTGAGTCAAAGTTCAGGCTGCAGGATCTCCTGCCCCAGTTGTTGTTCTTTGATTTGGCGTGGGTTCAGATAACGTTGACATCCACTCTTGCTCACCCCTCAAAGGCTTTGTTGGCACCAGGGCGAGCAGGCGCTGCGCACATGGGACCTCGGAGACGCTTGGAGTTTTGTCCTTCCTGTGTCTGAGGAGCTCTCACGTGGCTGCGTCTGTCCAGTGGCATGAATGGTTGCCTTGCAAAGCCTTCCAGTGATGTATCATGATATATACCTTGACATGTGCGTCAGGACCCCTTATTTTTCAGGGTAATCGTTCCCCTGACACCTTGGCAGAAATAATAAGTGTTTGTGTGAGTGTCTGGCAGGCATTGGGAAAGGTGGTGCTGCTCCGTAAGCTGCAAAGGGATTTGTGCTCTTGTGATGCTCGACAGCACAACAGCATCCATCTCTGATGGAAAGCACCAGCTTGTGGTTAATCTGAAGATGAGGAGCATTGCCAGGGACCCAGGTGCAGTGTGAATTTCCAACACGTTGCCCAGGGATTCCTCAGTGTTAGCTGCTCCATTGCCTCTAAAATCAATGTGCTAACACACAAGAATTAGCAGTGACTTTGTGATGCAGGTGCCTGCTGGGAAATCTGCAAAATGCCTCTTGCCTGATGCTGAGCACATTGCCAGAAGGAAAAAAAAAATGGGTTTTTATTTCTAAGTCGAGCTAAATTAAAGTTGGGAATTAGCTTGGAATCCTGTTAGAGACCCCTGGGTGTTAGCATCTCTTTAGGGGTGGTACCTGAAGCGAATGAGCAGCTTCAGATTCATCTGCTGCCCTCCGTAGCGACGTCTCCTTTCCTGCTTTGTGCTGGCAAGCCCAAAGAGAAAGAGAAAAGCTTTGATGTACTTTGTGAGCTGTTTATTTTGAATGCACTGCGATGCTTTCTTTGCTGTCAGATTATATTCAGTGTTTTCTGTAAAAGGTAAAGCTCCAAACTTGAAGCGTTTGTCATTAATAAGACTTGAAGAGCTCACAGGTTTATTACTGCCTTTGCTTAATCGTGTATCCACCCTCATGTCTGAAACAGCATTATTCTTTGATGGCTTTTACGTGGTTATGGGGCAGAAGAAATGCTTGCAGTAGGCACACGGGGTCTGACAGCACTGTATTTCCACAGGTCACTGTACCTGGGGCATGAACTGTCGATTTATTCACCCTGGCGTGAACGACAAAGGAAATTACTCCTTGATCTCCAAGCCTGAGCCCTTCTCCCCCAATGGCGCTCCTCCTATCGGCCCTCACCCACTGATGCCAGCCAACCCTTGGGTATGGACATTATTTCTGACAATGTATGGCTTCTGTGTGTAGCTTTGGCATCCTGCTCTAGGAGAGGTGTTCGGTATTCAATGCATCTATTGGATAAGTGATATTTTAAAAGTAAACTTGAAGTTGCTAGTAGAGGGCAATAACTTTGATGTGTGTCCCAGTTTATGTCCTGCTTAACTGTTTACAAAGCATGAGTTTGCTGCTGAAAACTAATGCCAAGTGTCTGTCTCCTTACCTTTCGGACAGGGAGGGCCCGTGGTTGATGAAATCTTACCTCCACCCCCTCCAGACCCTCCGACAGAAAGTGCCTGGGAGAGAGGGCTCCGCCATGCGAAAGAGGTAAATGACATCGTCAGGGTGGATGCTGACTGTATCCAAAATCCACTGACCTATTTCATTGGGAGATTTGTGGTTTTTTTATATTAACATGAGCTGGGGGAAGTTTGCAGCCCTGAAGTCAAGCCCTCTGCAAAGCAGAACCAGTTTCCCCTACTTCAGTACTTGTTTCTCCAGCACCTATAGGATCCATGGGTCTGATCATTGCAGAAAATGGGGTCGTTGTGTGTGAAACTTTTATTACCTGCAATATTTATGAAATTTATTGATTCAATAATGAAATACGCTTCCTACATCAAGAATAGTCCAGTGTCCTGTGCTTTCATGAGACTTGGGCAGAAGAAGGATGCTTTAGTTACAGAGCAGTTTTCTCCCAAGTGAAAGATTTTTAATAGTGCAGTTTCTCTGCGCCTCAGAAATGCTCTCTCTTTACGATCTTTTTCTTATTGCGTTATGGCAGGTACTAAAAAAGGCGACTATGAGGAAAGAACAGGAGCCTGACTTTGAGGAGAAGAGGTTCACTGTGACTATCGGAGAAGACGAGCGTGAATTTGACAAAGAAAACGAGTTTTTCCGCGACTGGAATTACCGCATCACCAGAGACGTCCGAGATCCAGCGTAAGACGCAGTCTTGTTTTTGCTACGTGGAGCAGAGGGGTGGGAAATGTAGCACAGTGTGGCAGTCTTCAGTTAACTTATTCCTTCAAATTGGAGGAATACTCACCTAAAAAATGGAACCAGCTTCCATTAAGCAATGTGTGCACCGGTTAAAAACTCGAGCTGCCTCCACTCACTCCAGTTCAACACTGTTTCACTTTACAGTCGTCTTTAAACCTTTCTGCCTTATTGTAGGCATCCTGGTCCCTCAAGGACCAGTTGTGCATTGCCTACCTCATGCTAGTACATTCTTCCACCATTTTTCTTCTTGTTTTTCTTTTTCCAACCAATTTAGAGTTTTAAAACGCTAAGGCTAGGGCTGCAAATGTGGAGTATGCTCAACGTCCAAGAGCTTCAGGGCAGCAGTTGTACTGTGTTGACCAACTGGATGTTTATTTGCCCGGACAGTGCCAGTCTTGACCAGATAAACTGGTCAGTAAGGCACTGGTAAGAAAGCAAAGCTGTTAGCTGCCAGGACACAGCGTGCGCCAAAATAAACACACGAAAATTCAGTGTTTAGATGATTAAAGGATGTAAAACATAAAATGTTGGGGACCTCAGACACGCCTGTCATGACTCGGAGCAGGCAGAAGGTGCAAGGATGAGTAAGTCAGCTCTGAGAAACTTGTGTAGCAGTTCTTGAGCCAAGAAATGGGGTGGAAAAGCAGTTTTTGAGAGGCAGGCTTGTACTCTGCAGGAATACAGGTGAATCTCTGTTTCTCTCTTGCTTACACATCCTCTGTTCTTCCTGCACGTACAGATTACGGATTATTTCTACTGACACCTGGGACACACTATCCCCTTTGTGGGTTGACCATACAGCATCATTATTTTACGCTTGTATCCAAAAACTAGTATCTACTATCAGTATTCTGGTTGTTTTATGCCACTGCCTCACTAATGGAAGAATTGATGTGTTAGGTACATGACTTTCTGGTTGTTTTGGTTTATTTTTTATATAGTCCTCAAAAAATATATTGCATGCAGCCAGTGTTAAACAGAAATAATCCAACAAATTGAATGCCTGAAAATTCAAGCACCTTTACGTACAACCAGACTGTGGCATTAAAATATCTTCACTGTGTGTAAAGGCAAAAGTTCTGAAGCTGCTGCTGCTGTAAACTCTAAAAATGGGGATTTTTCTCACACGCACACGCATTTATTGCACAGAGTGACACCTTGCAGCGAACTGACCATTGGTGGTGCAGCTGGGATGTTAATAAATGCTTGCAGGACTGTCTTTGTGACATATGAGGATGTCTAAATAGTTCATGAATCCCTTTTTCTTTTTTGAAAAACTATAGGGAGGTGGACATCAAAGAAAACATTAACTATGGGTAAGCAGGTCTTTGATTCCAGTACTGTTGCAACTGTAAGAAAATATTCCCTTTCCTCTCTCCATTGCACTTCTTCAAACTTCCCAGGCCACAGACCGCTGTCCCATCAGGTGTGGTGGGGGGTTTGGTGGATTTTTTTGGGCGATACCAATCATTCGCCTAAAGATTTAAGCACCGAATTATCTAAATGCACAGCAGTGGTGCTTGTTTAAATGAATTTAAAATCCACAGATGTTATAGGAAGGGAATGGGGAGATTTGGACTTGAGGCTGGGCTAAAAAGAAAAGAGTTTCCTTTTTGGTGTAGCTTTTTTTGTGTCTCTTTGAACACTTGGTGTCACTGAATCCAGACCGTTGTCTGGTTGGCATCAGGCGTTTATTGCTGACTCAAGCATCCTTATTCAAGATTCCCTGGTACTCTT
>NW_010198249.1:5728-7929 GCF_000695765.1 Mesitornis unicolor
GCTTATCGTTTCAGACAAAAATAGAAATCTTAAAGCATTGAAAAGCACTGAAAGAAACACAGGCGGCCACTTGACTTGCAGGGCAGCACTTACGTCTTAGATGTAAGTTTTAGATCTTAGTTTGAGATCATTTGGCACTTTTTAAATTGCAAAAGTGGGCACTTTATTCCTCTCGCTTACAAGTCAGAGTCTCATTATGGATCATTGGGAATTTGGGAGCAGTAATAGCTGCTTCTAATCTTACTTCTGCCACTGATGACTCTGTGGCCCTGGAAGTTTCTTGTTCCCTGTACCCACCTCCCCATCTTCACAGTGGATCTGATATTTTCACTCCAGGTGACTGGTAGAGATTTTGGATACTGTTTTCCACCAGAGAATATCGGTTGCAGATGTGGTTCCTTTCATTGCATGGAGTAATTCCAGATGTAGAGACAAAGCGTTGCTGGGCTGCCCCTGAGCTTAGCTTCTCCCAGTGGAAAGCTCAGCAACAGCTTCTGGTCTGTGCTGGTGGCACTGGGATGCCCCCATCACCTCTGGTGGCAGGGGAGTAGGAGATCCCGATCCATCCCACTTGAGATCCGCTGTGTGTGCATGAGACAGAAAACGCAGCTAAAATCAATGAGGCAAAACGTGTCCTGTTACAAAAAAGCAGTTGGTGTTGCTGCATTTTTACCACATTGATTTGAAGGCTGAATCGGGTTCGTAGTGTTTCTCTGTTTGCGTTTATCAAGAAAGGTTTGTGCTTTTTTCTGATAAGCTTCACTTAAAAGAAGACCGTTTCTGTCTGTCTGGGATATGTAGAAAACAAACCACTTTGTATGGTCATACTCCATTGAACATGTTGTTTCTTGTCAGTGTCTAAGACCCGACCTAGCATACATAGTGTTTCTGTATGGCGACAAGGTGCTATTTCCCATTCTAACCTTCCCTGTTTTTCGTTGTAGGCTTGATCCCTATACAGATCCTTATTATGACTATGAAATAGAGCAGTGGGCAGTATGAGAATTTCAGGGTTCAGTATACAGACCCAGATCCATACCGTAACTACAGAGTAAGTAAGGTAATACCCCTTTCCACGCTTTTCTTTTCAACTTTCTTCCAGGAACTTCTGGTGCCTGTCACGTCTCCAGTGCAGTGGTTGAAACGGGACTTTTCACCTATGTTCAAGATGCTTAAATCTTATAAATAGTTAATTCTTGACTTAATTACTGCTCTAGGTGCAGGGATGGAGGATGTTCTGTTTCAGCCTGCTGAAGGCAAAAGCATCCTCTTCGTGTGGCTCTGCGTACCACTGCAGCGCTTACGGCCGTATCTGCCTCCGCTCTTGGAAATGTTGGAGAGGGAGGGAGTTTCCAGGAAATAACCTGAGGAATGGTTTTCTTGTTAGTTATTGGGATGGACGGAAAGGATTAGATTTGGGCAGGCGTGCTGTGTGTACAGGCGGAGGCTGCGGCGGAGTTGCACGTTAGTTGATTGAGTCAGACGAGGAAAGCGCCCAGCCGGTTGCCAAAATCCCAGATGCAATCAGTTGATGCTGCACTGCTGTGAGGTGTAGAGTCCAGTGACAATAAGGCTACGAACCCTTTCCCTCCACTTCCTTTTACCCTCATTTATTGTGCCTTGACAGTAGTGGCTAAAGCAATAAATCCTGCTCGGTGGGGAGTGTTTCAGGGGTATTCGTCACGTCCTTCAACAGTGGATATTTGTTTTGCTGTAAGGCCTTGCTGTTCTACAGACGCAGCACATAAACAGGAGCCTGTCTTCATACACGACACACCATCAATTATTTTCATGGTGCTTGTTTGTAAAGTTCATTAGCTTGTTATAAACACGATTAGCAATGAGAGTAAATACTTGCAAACGTCAATATATGTATTTAATAAGCGTAATAAGCCAAATTAATCCTCGGCTCTTGTCTTTGAAAATTGCAACTACGATGAATACGATGCGGTGTTTATTCCTTTTTGCCTGCACAGCAAACAGTGATGGGCAGCGAGTTCCAGATTATTTCTATCAATACTTTGCTGTAATGTGTGTGTAATTTATGTGTTTTTTGCTGAATATTTTGCTCTAACGTGGGAAGGTGTGTGCCATTGCTTGTGGTCCAAGACTTTGAAACCTCGCTGCTTGCTTTGTTAGATGTCACCGCAGCATCGCGATGCTTTCTCTTCTGTTTTTTAAAGGAAAGAGAGCGAGAACGG
>NW_010198249.1:7960-9042 GCF_000695765.1 Mesitornis unicolor
GAAAGAGAGAACAGACAACGAGAAAGGGAACGGGAGAGGGAACGAGAGCGGGAACGGGAGCGGCGCCAGCGGGAGCGAGAACGGGAGCGGGAACGGGAGCGCGACAAGGAGCGCCAGCGGCGGAAAGAAGAGTGGGAACGTGAGAGAGAACGGGTGAAGAGAGACGAAAAGGACAGGCAGCACAGGGACCGGGACAGGGACCGAGACCGCGACAGGGACAGGGACCGCGAAAAGGAGAAGGAAAAACCAAAGCCCCGGTCCCCGCTGCTCCCAAGGTAAGTATTTGCTGGAGTTCAGACTTGATATTTTAGCTGATGTTGGTTTAGGTGTGGATCATGAACCAGACTCCCGCTGATCAGAGCGGGGAAGATCCCTGTTGCCCGCAGCTCTTGAGTAGAGCGGTGGTTTCAAGAGAAAGGCAACGCTTTGAACAAGCCTTGCTGGCCACTAAGTGGAGCTAAAACATCAGCAACGACCAAGTGTGCATAACCTGGCGCTGAGGAGAAGAGCATCTGTCCTGTAGCTCTGGAGTTGTTCAGCTTTTCCTTGTTCCTTGAAGGTTAGAGTACGTTTTGGGAGGCTGTCTGAGTCCCCAGGGCTGAGAGAGTCCTGCAGATGGTGGCGACTCCCTTTGAGGCCTTGATAAGTGGCCTTTGATAAGAAGCAGGACTGGTTTGGGAGTCTGTGGATAGCAAAAGTATCTGGAGATTAAGTCAAATTCAAAAAAGCTAGAAAAGGTGAAGGGGTTGTATGCCTTGCAATGAGTTTCTGGTAGGTGTTACAGGGGAAATTGCAGTGTAGAGTCAGGTTTTTTGCCCAGTTTTTCTGTAAGTCCTGCTTCTGCCCTCTGGGAAAGAGAAAATTGAACCAGACGGTCCAAAAGTCTAGGAATTTCAACAGTGAATCCTATTTTGTTTCTCTGTCAGATACCGAAGCACTGTGACTTACCAGCGCGTACTGTGTATGAGGCATATTTGTGTAGCGCTGTGTAAATATCGCAGCTGAATATAGAACGTGTCTGATGGGAATTTGTAATGTCACAACATCTTTCGGTTCAGAAGTGGAGAAAAGGATCCCATTTC
>NW_010198249.1:9073-16540 GCF_000695765.1 Mesitornis unicolor
TGAAGGGCGTCTCCAGGAATGCTGCTGAGCGATGTCAGTGTCTTGGAAAATAGCTGCACGGTTTTTATTTGCATGACGAGAGGGAAAGCTGGTTTTTGGTGATGACCCTCATTTTTTACAAGAGGAAGTCAGAGTTTCAGAACGGTTTGAAGGTGTCTTGTGAGTGATTTGCAATAGCGGTGTCAGTGGTTATAGGAATACGTTTAATTATATGCTGTGTTTAATTACAGTCTTCACTTACAACTGTCATTTGGGCACCGTAGTTGCCACATTTGCAGTTGGTTTGTGCTCTCGTTGGGGTAGTGATGAAGGAGATCTTGTTCTCCAGAAGCAGATGATGATGAAAGTGACATCCGCTGATGGAGGTGTTAGTCACTGTCACCATTACTGTCACCAGGATCATTGCACACAAGGCTCAGGCTGCTGCTTGCTCCTTGATGCCCGTGTTGGGTGATGGAGCAGGGCTTTTTCGGTGAGCTTTTGCTATTGGCGCTGCCCAAGGTTTGCTGGGTAGGAGCCATAAGCTGTTTGCCCATCTTAGATCCATCTCACCCCATGTAACTATCTGTATTAGCCAAAAAAGTTGATTTACAGCGTTCGTGACATTGTATGCTATTATAGAATGTGACTGCAGGGCCAAGAAGAAACCTGGGACAGGGGGCAGCGAGCAGGGTTTGCTTTTGACTTCACTTGTACAGGGCTTGAAAAGTTGGTGGCAAGAAGTGTTTGTACCTTTTGTGTTGAATAGGGAGCTAGTACTGAGCAGAAAGCTTTAATATCTGCCCAAAAAAATCTTAAGTCAGCAGCTACACACAGTATCTCCTCTTGGAGGAGAGTGGAATTACTGGGAGCACTCACCAGTAAACCCCAAACCCAGCTCTCCAAGTACTCATAATGGGACTTCAGTTGAAACCCGTGTCAGCATGAACACTCTTAGTGCAGCGTTTACAAGTGTACGGATGTTTGCATAGACAATAACTGCAACAACAAGCTTTGAAAACGCTTTTTACCAAAGTGAAAGCTTAATTCAACTTCTTTTTCCCTTGGAGGAGACATCCCTCATCCAGCAGTTTGGGTTTCCCAGAAGCCTCCATCGCTGTTACGGTGCGACTTGGCTCTGGGCAGTGCCGTTTGGTCCCACGTCACCTTTTCGGCAGGCTCCCAGCTTCCTCGTGGCAGCGCAGCGGTTCGAGCCGTCTCACCTTTTCTCCAAATTCCTCCGTGCCGCGCTGCAGAGCGTCAGGTTTGGCACCCGGGGATGAAACAGTTCCCGAGTTTGTTTAATGTGTAAAATGCTCGTGATTGCTTCATGCTTCCTGGGCAGCCGGATGCACGGTAGTGGCGTGGCGCTCACCTGCGGGTGTATTTATAGAGTCCGGGCTTTCCCTAATCACTAGATCCCAACTTTTGGCAAGTCTGGCCTTTCCAGGGGCTGGCTCGCACCGGGTTGCAGCTGCCCGTTAGAAACCAAAGGCAGCGCCGGAGCCCACGCGGCCTTGCTTTTCCCTTGCTAATGAGCTTGGGAGACTGGAAATCTGCTCCACAGGGGTTGTGCAACCTGCGAGGAGCTTTGCCAAAGGCAGAGCTGAGGGTGTCTGTAATTACAATGTGTGTCCATCAGTGTAGAGGCTGGAGAAAGGATCGAACTGACACACAGAGTCAAATGGGATGAAAGAAAACTGGAAAAGCCAATAGCCAGGAACATGACAACAAATCCCCTTTGCATTATATCAAAAGCAGGAAGGTTTAATCTGATCTTGAAGCAAGAATGGAGCAGTTAAGGCTAACGACACCAGAGAAGACAGAGGACTTCCTGGCATCTCTGGTTGCTACAGATGAGAATGAGAATTTAAAAAAAAAATAATCTGTGTTTGTTGTTATATCCAAATGGACTCGGGGGCAAATGTTTCCCCTTGAGCCTTTGAAAAGAGGAGGCTGCGGTGTTGGGGCTGCAGGTAGGATCGTCACTGGACTTTTCTGAAGGTGTGTGCAATTGCTGCTTTATGCTTTGGGATTTTATTTTCCCCAAGATTAAAATGAGCACTCTAAGAAGTTTATAATCCAAGATTGCAATGCTAGGAGAATTCTTCCTCCTCCTCCCTCCCCAGGCATCGAACACTTACACAAGCCAGGACACTTTACTTGGAGGGATAAGTTGGCTGGCACTCCCACTCCCCATCCCCAAAACAAGTTCTGGTGCCCCGGGCTGTGTCTGATTCTGCTGAGTGCAGAATTTCTGCTTTATATCCCTGTCTTGCCAGTGGAGCTCACTGTTGTGCAAAGCCTTTCGGGGATAAAGAAGTGACATGAAATACGTGTTTTGGAGAAACATAGAGCAGTGCAAGATGTTCTCACCTGGGCTGCTAGCCTTTAGCTGTGAGCTGCACACAGAAATGGTAATTTGCTTTAATCCTTCTGTTGATGCATGGGTCTTTATCCTGCTGTCATCCAAGTGAACCTGATTATTCCAGGAGCACATTAAGCGGCACAGTTAGTGCTGTGGGACCGGGTAGCGGTCGTATTTCCAAATCACTGAGGGACATTGAGGAGCTGGATCCCTTGGCTGGGGTAGCACCAGGGGGTTGCCCACCAAGCATGGAGGAAGAGGAGGGAGTAATCCCATGGGCTGTGAGATGGGCAACGGTTCCTCTCCCACTTGGGGGATGTTGTGGACCCTGGTGAGAAGCAGCACAGCAAAATGAACCCTCAGGTGAGAAATTTGCCATCTCTGGCTCTCAGGGAAGCTTGTGCTGCAGCCTGACCTAAAAGCTGCGTCCATACAGACGAGTTCAGTCCAAGTCGGTGATACAGACCCTAGAAATCTGTGGGATGCTGATGCCAAGCAGGGTGAGGAGGAAACTTGTCCTCAGAGATGTCCCAGTGTCCGGACAGGAGGTGACAGCAGCTCTGAAGGTGCCAGGAAGCAGCAGTGTCTTGGTGAACCATCCTGTGATTATCGCACACACAACAGTTTTTGGAAGGAAGTTTTCTTCAGCTGACCTAAAGGCTTATTGACAGAGTGCACTTACACAGCCATTAAAGAGTAAAAATAACACCTGCAAGTGGGGACACTGTAAAAATTAAAGCAATGTCAGAAAGGGTACCTATTTAATATAAATCCTTTGTGAAAACCGTCCAGTGAGGAGCGTTGTGCTTCTTTCCAGCTTCTCTTGAGGTGGCAGCAGCCGTCAATTTTGGGTTGCTATGTAATGCTGCAGACCCTGGGACAAAAGGTTACATATTCTCTTGGCAGAGCTCATCCTCACATTATTTTTTCTCTGTAATAGGTCGTCGTTAATCTCCAGGGTGAACACGTTATGACCAGGATAACCTACAGTCTAGAAAATCAATGAATGCAATGTTACCCAGGGCTGGCAAGTGAGAAAGTGTTGGCATGAAGTTGATTAGATAAAGGAGTGGCAAAAGTAAGGGGATGCAAATGGGGTGATTCACGACTGTGTGTGTGTGATCACAAACCGACTGAACTCGTTTTTCGGAAGAAAATTCTCATTCTAAATGGTCCTGGGTTGTCGTTTCCTTTCCCAACAGCTCCTGGTGGTCTCCTCATTTTTTTGAGTGTGGTTGGCAGTGGTTCTGTACGAAGCAGCTGGAATAGAGCTGGGTGTTTTGGTGGGCTCGGTACCAGCGTCTCACCCTGTTGTATAAAGATGGTGGATTTTGTCTTCTCGTAGTTTTCCCTGAGGAAATCTCACTGTTTCTTATAAGAAATCCTTCGTTTGTTACTGTTTATCGTGCCACAGGAGGAAGAACAGGCAGGATAGACAACTTGTTTCGACCCTGGAGTGCTCTGAATTAGTCTTAACATCCATGAAAAGTTACTGAGAGGCAAAAGCAGCCTCCATGAGGAGTTGTAGATTTGCTCTCCCTCTTCCCTGAGCAACTTCTTGGAGTGCAGGAAGTGAAGAGCAGCTGATGGCCCCAGGCTGTTGGGTTCCCCAGGCTGAAACAAGGTTTATTTGCTCCAGTTTGAGCTAGATCTCCATTCCCCGTGCACACCGCAGGTCTGCCACGCTGCCTTCAGTGCTGCACCATGCAGCATCGCCCAGAAGAGGATTTCCCTTCTCCCCACATACAGAACATGCCCTGTGCTGCTGCACAGTTCCTGCATGGTAACACAAAAACATAACTTGTTTACATCCCTGGTTTTTTTGTGGTGCAGCTTCCAGTTGGAGCAATGAAACCTGTTTAGACGGCTTTGCTTTGATTTATGCTCCCAGATAATTGGACAGCGATAATAAAATCTCTCCGTGAACCAAATAAGCAAAACTTTACAGAGTTCTCCACAGAGCATTTCTGTTGTCGTTGGTCTTTGTGGTCCTTGAGGTTCTGCCTCTGCTCCCACCGTAGAAGGAGAAGGGTTTCGTAAGTGTAAATCAAGATGAAGAAGGCATCGAATGACTCAGATGTGGATCTCAAGGAATGTGTTTTTCTTTGCCATTTCAGAGATGGAGTTACCAGAGAGATCCCACACACTGGATTTTATTAAAACATTGCGAAGAGCGGGGCAGGGTCACTGGATGCGGGTACCTCTCATTTAGAGGAGGCTCTCAAGGCGTCAAATGCTCAGCCCTCAGGGTAGATCCCATCTCAGATACCTTTATCTACCTGCTGTGATGATTTCATGCTGTAGGTTCAGATCATATCTCCACTATTTAATTTCAAAGCCTCTCCCCAGTCAGGCTTTGAAGAAATATTTTCTTTCTTTTTTTTTTTTTTTATAAGCAACTGATAACTCTGCTTGAGATCAAAAACACCTTGAGAAAAGCATATCCTTTGCTAATATTTCACCAAGCTCAATTAGCGCCGGCTCCAAAGTTCAGCATTTCCTGTCATAGCCGCGTGTAGGTGGATTTTCGGGAGCTGTTGTCCCTCTGCAGCCGCACAAATGACTTTATTGTGCCGAGATGGGAAAAATCTTCCAATGTGCTGGAGTTTATTTTGCAGCAATTGCAGATCCCTTCAAAACAGCCTTGACACGTGGATCCAAATTGCTTTGCAAGTCCTTTTCCGCTGGAAAATTCCACTGACACCGAAGGAAAGCTCAACGCTGACGCAACGCTTGGTTTCCTGCAAGAAACGAAAAGGCTCTTAAATCATCGCTGGACTTTCCGCTTTCGGAGAATGGAGCCATAACTGCCGGCCAAAACAGCGGCCCTGGAGCCAGGCCGACGTCACCGGTGACCGTGGGCGATAAGGTTTGCGTTACCTGTGGCATCCGCGTCCCACGGGAGGGGGAAGGAAGGAAGGAAGCGCTTTCCCCAACAACCTTATTTTTCCCCCCTCTAAGATTAGAAACGCTTCGGCGTCATTTGCATCAGACACAAGGAGGAAAAGTTGAGCGCTGCGGCTTCGCTTTTTCCCCCCATCCCAGATTCTTGTCGAATTGGGTGACGTGGGTTTATTTGGGAGCCGGAGCGCGTGCGGTCGGGAGCTGCCTGACCCGGGCTGTGGTTTTGCATTGCCAGCTGGAGCTGCCTTTGTTCCTCCTCTCCTTGCCAAAGCCGCGTTCAGCTTCAGTTCTCCGCTCGATTGCTGTAATTAAATCCCAGCCAGATATGCATTAACGTCTGCGTTCTGGAAAATAAAGCAGTCGGTTATTTTTAAGGTTAAAACGGGCTTCGGAAATAGCGAAGCTCTGCAGGCCTTGCTCGTGCCCCGGTGACGCAGGATGCTGCTCCTCGGGGCTCTGGGAGGAAATTAAGCTGCTTTTGATCGATCTATCTTGTCAGTCTCTCTGTAGTTTTGTATTTTTTTCAGTCTCGTGGCATAGGCTTCCCTAATGAGGGAGTTCATCCTCAAATACTTGAAATGGCTCCTAAAAATTGGAATCTGGGGAAAAAGGCGAGCGAGATTCACACATGTGAATCTATACGAAAGGGAGGTGTCTGCCTGCAGCACCAGCCTGGTTAACTCTGCTGGGCTGGGGATGAACTCATATGAAATGCTCCGAGCTGATCTCATGGCTCAACCACCCCAAAATAGCCAAAATTATTCTCTTTTTCACCATGGGTCAGTTCGTGCAGTTGTTCAAACCCTGCCGTGGGCTGCTTGGACTCGCTGACCCCGCAGCAAACTACTTGTATTTTTATTTTTCCCCCTTTCCTTGTTGACTGAAGGAGTTGAGTTGGCACATGGAGAGCTCCAGCACAAGACGAGAAGTGAAAATTACCCGGTTTCAAGAGTAAAATTGAGGAGAAAAACTTCACCTTCTCAGGGTCAAATACATCACTTAACCCACCCAACAGTGATCGTATTCAGTGTAGATCTGGGCTGGGAGCCACAGGCTGGTTGCCTGCTGCCTCTTCTCACCAGATTTTCCTCTGCAAGCCTTACTGTATCAGTATGTGGGAGTAAATTTGATTAAAACCCTTCTCTTTGATGAAATTCATCCAGGCTGTAATTGAGATGTTGGTCTAAGGCAAGTGGTGAGGATCTTGGCAGTTGCTCGGGTTTACTTTCAGTTCTGACTCTGATTTCCACCGGAGGAGATGAGCCAAGCGGCATCAGATACCGGTCCCTCGTATTAAGTTGAACAAGTTTATTTGGTGATGCTACGTGTTGGGCACGCAGGAAAGGCTTTGAAAATGTCCTGACATGAGCATCGTCTTTCTTGGCTGTAGTATGGTAACGTATTTAGTGCTGAGTCAAAAAGCCAAAGCATAGCCAGAAATGAGGCTTTCTGCTGTGGTTTTCCTGGGGAAAAAAGCCTTTCCTCCAGAAAGTGACTTCATCGAGAGAGAATTGCATCAAACCAGGTAATAGGTGCAGGTAATGAGATCTGCTTTCGTAGTTGTCTTTGCTCCAAGCTCGTGGAGTTCAGCGCAAGTCGTTCCCACGTGGGGATGGCGCTGAGGTCCCGCTCCCAGCATGTGCTGCTGTTTGGCTGTTTTTTGAGAGAGTAAATGCTGTAGGAGACTTCTCTTGCTGAAAACTATCAAGGTATAAAGGCTGTTCCCAACCTCCTTTTTCTTCCTGCTTTGCACTTAATTGCTTTTACAGCTACTCCAGAGGTGAAGATGGCTTGAAAATCAATTTATACTACATCCAAGGAGCGAGAGCTTGATCCTGGCTATGCCTATGGAGCATTATCAGAGTATAAATAATAAGTCTGGTCTTTCTCCATGATGAGATACTCAGTTGTGGCTGTAATACAGAAAACTACGCCGACTCACTGCAAATAACGTGTGCTGTGTTAAATAACCTGTGTTAGAGCAGCGCTGGATGATGCTAAATGAAGATGCTGGTGAATAATGCTGAGCCATAGCCCTGCAGTCAGCAGTTTTGTCCGCTAATATGTAAGCGTCCTCTTCGGAGGCTGGAATGAGGTTTGTGGGAGAGGTGAACGTGAGAGAAGAGTTTCTCCTCCTGTAAAATTCTGTGTAGACCGAGATAAACGTGGGACAAATAGTAAAATTGTTGTGTTTATATCAGCAAAGATAGGGAAAG